>NC_068299.1:32377617-32557617 GCF_025860055.1 Xyrauchen texanus | reverse complement strand
AAATACGAATTGTTTGATATTACACTGTTTTTTTAGTACCACTAGACAAACTATAAAAATAAATCGTAAATGTTTTTGTATAAATATATTTATACACACTACATAATTCCTACACACTACATATATTTATACACACTACATTAGTCACAACATAATTCCCTAAGTTCCATTCATGTTATTCCACATATAAGAATTAGTGTGTTTCGGGATCCTGGGTAGCTCAGTGGTAAAGACGCTGGCTACCACCCCTGGAACTCGCTAGTTCAAATCCCAGGGTGTGCTGAGTGACTCCAGCCACGTCTCCCAAGCAACCAAATAGGCCCGGTTGCTAGGGAGGGTAGAGTCATGTTGGGTTAACCTCCTCTTGGTCTCTATAATGTGGTTCGTTCTCGGTGGGGCGCTTGGATGCCGCGGTGAATGGCGTGAAGCCTCCACATGCGCTACGTCTCCGTGGGTTGATGGGCAACTGAGATTCGTCCTCCACCACCCAGATTGAAGCAAGTCACTTCGCGACCACGAGGACTTATAAGCGCATTGGGAATTGTGCATTCCAAATTTAGAGAAAAAGGGGAAGAAAAAAAAAATTATATATTTATATCTCTGCTCTGTTGGTCCATTCAATGCCAGTGAATGGTGACCATAATAATAATAATAATAATAATAATATAATAATTATTATTATTATTTTAATAACCTCAAACCTCAAAAGCCTATTGGATCATATTTGATACATGTAATTTCAACTGGCTTTTTAATAAAATAATATACAACATTTTAACCAAGCACAAGTTGCTTGTATTCAGCAAATATTCCTTTTAAAGTATAATTAACAATATAATTATTACTGCTACTTTTACTTTATTAAAATAAGTCATTTACTCCAACATAAGAGTCACTTTTAATGCAAGTCCACCACCAATTTAAATAGATCTATATAAACATTGAAACCATTTTTTTTTTTTTTTTTTTTTTTTACAAATAACCACTAGATGGTGCCATTTATCATGTGATACTTGCATACCATACTTTTTTGGAGCTTTTCAGCTTGAACAGAGAGTGAAAAGGAGCCATCATTCATTGTGTGTCATATTTGATACACACAGCATTATAGGGTTAATTACAATAACATACACAAAACCAGAGCTGAAAGTTGTCAAACATGTTTTCTGCTGTTCACCTGAAGTCTGAGTTGCAGTTTCATTGGTGTTTGTGTTTGTAGGGACACACAGATGAACTTTGGGGTTTGGCTGCCCACCCCTTCAAAGACCTTTTCCTCACCTGTGCCCAGGACAGGCAGGTGTGTCTGTGGAGCTCAGTGGACCACATGCTGGAATGGACCAGACTGCTGGACGTAAGAGATATGAACATTTGATTTTCATTATTTGGAGTAACTTGAACTGGTGAAGACCAGGAAACCGGGTCAATCTTTCAATGATTTCATGCTGACTTTAAGCAGCAAGTCGATCGAGGTCATGTGCTACGGTCATTTTATTATGGTTAAGTTGATGTTAGACTGGACAAAAAGCGAATTGTTCAAATAAAGAAGTACATACAGAATATGTATAATAATGCTTTAAAATCATAATATGTTTGCCTTGCAATATAGTTAATCAGCTTAAATGCATGATTTTTATGGCTCCCAACATTTAGTGCATGCATGTATAATTCAGCTGATGTGTGGACATGTAAACATGGCTCTTCCAATCAGTTTTTAAATCATTTTTGAAACTATCCTTTTACAAAACAGTTTAGCTCATAGAACCCCAGATGGTTTGAGTGTGACAGTATTGATGGCCTGTACATTGTGTCTGTAGGAGCACGGGCACTGCGCAGACTTCCATCCCAGTGGATCTGTTGTTGCCATTGGTACTCACTCAGGGAAGTAAGTGATCTCAACAACTAGATCAGCTCTTTTGGGAATTGTACATAGACGTGTTCATATTTTTGATACCTGTGATTTCATTTTTTGTGTCTTTCAGGTGGTATGCTCTAGATGCAGAGACGAGAGACCTGGTGGCCATCCACACAGACGGCAATGAGCAGCTGTCAGTCATGCGCTACTCTGTCGGTGAGTGAGAGTGGTGTGTGTGTTTCGTGCATTACTGTGTATCAGTTTAAAAAAAACTAGTGAGCTGCCTACATAGGCAGTATTTTAAGGCTTCATAGGTGCACTCCTGATGCAAAGGCTGTCCTAAGATACCTACAAAGAAACATTATTTTTGCAAAATGAATTTTCTAATGTAGTATCCCATCTTTCATGGATAAAGAAATGCCATATTGGATTAAGTCGAGCTCAGTGCAAAAATACATCGAAATATTTTTTTTTTTTTATGGGGGTGTGTTCTCCCCCTTTCTCCCCACTTTGGAATGCCCAATTCCCAATGTGCTCTTAGTCCTTGTGGTGGCGTAGTGACTCGTTTCAATCCGGGTGGCGGAGGACAAATCTCAGTTGCTGCTGTTTGGTTGCTGCTTAAGTGGGCAGTTCACATTAAAGCCGCTCAGTAACCTGATTTTGGTTGCTTTAAGCTGTTCTTCCAGCGTGACCAGCTTAAATGTGCCTCTAAAACCAGTCATAAGAGCAGGCTGGAACACTAGGTAAGACCAGCAAACCAGCTAAGGCTGGTTTAAGCTTTTTTTTTTTAGCAGGTAGTGAGCTGCCTTGCGTTCTACTTTCTACTTAGGCGGCATCCTAACAGAAATCCAGCATGTGCACATTACTAGAGCATGAAGCCAAATCACTAAATCTCTCTGTCTCTCACTCTTTGTTTTTTCTGTCTCTCCTCAGATGGCACTCTGCTGGCAGTGGGATCACATGATAACTTCATTTACCTCTACACAGTGTCGGATAAGGGACGCAAGTACAGCAGATATGGGAAATGCACTGTGAGTCTCTGTCAAATTGCCCCTTCTCCATGATTACAAAAATTTGAACTCTCCTTTTTTCACATAATTTACCTTTAACAAAGGCTAACTCCAGAAGAATTTTGAGCCAGGTGGATTTTTGAGTGCAGCCTCCATAAAATAACTTGTACCTTTAATAATTCAATTGCATAAGGATTGTAGATTGAAAATTGTTTTATCTAAGAGGCTATAGCAGAAATCCCTATTATATGTGTCTATATTTTGTCTATTACATCATGTTGCACTTTCCCCACTTGCTTCTTTCCTTCGACCCTTATGACGCTAAAAACTTACGTAACCTTTTCCTCATCCAACATAAAAATAGTGCATGGTGAACACTCATGCATTACCAGATGTGTATGACTTACTTTCTTCTGCTGAACACAAATGAAGATTTTTTTTAAGAATATCTCAGCTCTGTTGGTCCATTCAATGCCAGTGAATGGTTACCAGAACTGTTAAGCTCCAAAATGCACGTTAAGACAGCAAAAAAGAAATCCAGTGTTTTAATCCATGTCTAATCCATGTCTTCTGAAGTGATATGATAGGTGTGGGTGAGAAACAGATCAATGTTTAAGTCCTTTTTTACTATAAATTGTCCTCCTTGCCCAGTTGTTGATGATGTGTATGAAGAATGTAAGTCGCAAATACAAAAGAAGATTTACAGTAAAAAAAGGACTTAAACGTTTATCTGTTTCTCACCCACACCTATCATATCACTTCAGAAGATATGGATTAAATCACTGAAGATGTATGAGATACTTCTATGCTGTCTTTATGTGCTTTTTGGAGCTTCAAAGGTCTGATCACCATTCACTTTAATTGTATGGACCTACAGAGCTGAAATATTCTTCTAAAAATCTTTGTTTGTGTTCAGCAAAAGAAATGAAGTCTTCTTTTTTTTCTTCTGGGATGGCATGAGGGTGAGCAAATCATGAGAGTTTTCATTTTTGGGTGAACTATTCCTTAGTCCTGAAATGCAACATCATTTAGTGAGGTTTATGCTTAAAGCAAGAAACAATGTATTTGCCAATAGGATACATTTTTTTTTTTTTTTTCTATGGTGATGTACATAGTAAATTTCACTTGCCCTAGTCTCACTTTTAGAAGTATTCTAGTATTCTGTTGGAGATGAAATCTAACGCGAGTTTTAAAAAGACAAGGAGCCTAGTTAACGGTGACATGTTTTAACACATTTCAGATGCATCTTTTCTTGAATCGGTTAAAATATACAGTAGTCAACAGAAGTTCATGATGTTGTCACAGTCATTGTGGTCAATCTGTTCACCATTTACAAATGGTAAAACAGGGAGGAATTTCTGTGAGTGTGTGTGTGTGTGTGTGTGTGTGTGTGTGTGTGTGTGTGTGTGTGTGTGTGTGTGTGTGTGTGTGTGTGTATGGGATTTAATAAGAATGAGCCCACACTGTAAAAATGACAGTTTTACTGCTTTCAGTTTGTTAAACCAAAAGACGCTGCTGCCCAGAGAATCTCCTAGAGGCAGAAAAAGAGAAATGACACATTATTATTGTTAAGGTTAAAATTATGCTCTCTTTTTTTCAGATCTATTACTAAAATGTATTAAAAATTCAATTCATAGACTTCAATACACCTCTTCTATAATGAACATGTTTTCTCAATTAAAATTTCAAATGAATGCAAATTACTTTTCAAAGAACTTGGCACATGCGATTAAACTATATTTTCATCATCTTGGATATTCTTGTTTGCTGTTGACCTATAAGTGATACATTGCTTTATATTACAATTCTTTTATGCCTATATTTTTGCCTATTTTCTTTACCGTGCACGATTATTTGTCCGTGTCTGAACTGGGTCTCGTCTCACTTGATTGGACCCCACCAACACACCCTGAATCATACCACTGTTCTTCTAATTCATCCTGCTCCCATAAAGCTGAAGTGTCTAATTTCGTCCATTGTAACAAAACTCTCTCCTATCTCATCTTAAAATGAGCCAATTAGAATGAAGCTATCGGTAGGTTGATTTCACCATGAAGTGTAAACACTGTCTCTGTAGCACTTTCAAAACATTGCTCTGTTCATTTGAGCATCCAATCAGGGTTATGCGCCATTCAGAATTTAATTGAGAATATAAATTCAATGTGATCATAGAACAATTTATAAAAGTATGCCCTTCTTTCAACGTTCTTGACTGATTGACACTTCTAAGGTTCCAGTGGGAATGCAGGCATTGTGAGAATGCTAGGCTGTGGTTTTATTGAAGCTGGCACACTGCTCGCTCATGTGTCTGATGCGTAGTTTCTCACATAGACAGATAAAAGCAGATGAGTACATATGTGTTAAGATTCCAAGCAATGCACTGTTGAGCTACACACATTTGGTATTTCAGGGAAAGAGTGCAACACAGGAATGGTCAGCTTCGTAGTAAAACACAGTGAACCTCATTTCTATGACTTGAAATTAGGTTAACACAAGTACGATGGAAACGATCAGATAAATGATTTTAAGGCAGATGAATCATCTGATATATGGCCACTTTGAGATTATCAGATTATCAGGAGTGGTCATTTCTCAGACTGATCACACTGTAAATTTGGCAATAGTAGGTTGAATGTGTCGTTGCTGAAAGCGGTCTGTTTACCAAAATCCGAATCACTGCCCCCTGTGGCCAAAGCTGGAAGTGTTGTTGAACGAATGGGCACATTTCAGCTCCAGTTTCCAGGTGAAATGTCCACAAACTGGAGCCAAAAGAGGGTTGTATTTCAAGTTGTAAATGATGTAATACAGTCAACAGGAATGCATATTCCATGAACTCTACACCCTAACCCCAACCCTAAACCTAACCGCCAATGGAGTAAATCTCTAGAGGAAAAATGCAACCTCCGAATTGCACCCACCATTGCTTATGTGAACATGATTACTTCCTGGTTTCCACGGGACAAGCACCAATAACATAACTCATAATTCAATGAGTGTTCACGCAATCTGCCATCACGAGGGAAATGTATTCACATATGAATTGATGCACAAATATCTAATGGGGGATGTTGATTTAAATTAAGCAATTTTGTTTGCATCCCATGGATAAGTGTTAAAGAAAATCACCAATGGGTTTGTGGATGTAAAAACTTGACTTTTGCAAATGGCAAGATGTCGCACATGTTTCTGCGTGTGAGACTGTGTGTTTTATAAAGTGTGTATGTCTATGCATATATGGTAGGGAAGCCTGTTGACTCCAAGGGCTCAGACGGGTCAGTGCCAAGTCAGACAAACAGAGATTCCCTCCCTGTGCAATCCCTCATATGACTCATGTGATGTATATAAAGGCATCCATAGAAATTATCAGTTGGTTTTCATGGTAAAGAAAGCAGACAGATGAGCAGGGAATCTACTTTGTGTCTCTCCTTTCTCTGGGTGGAGACCCTTTCAGTTTTATTTATTGAGACCACTGGGATCAGTCTGTGTAGGGTACTAAAGAGTCTATTGCCTTTTTGTGCTTTTACAAACCTTTGTATATGATTCTGTCAGACATTCAGGCTCTTGTTGATGTTTGCGGTTTAATTGGAAGAGTTTATTAGTGCTTTTATTCTAAATGGTTTTGACTAAACCTTTAAATTTAGGAATTTCTCTTATGAATCTAGGTTAAAGTGCTAATTCTCCTTAAAATGAAAATTCTATAATCGTTTGCACACCCTTATATCATTCCAAACCTTTGGAATTCTTTCTATGGAACACAATAGGAACTTTTTGCAGAATGTTACGCTGCTTTTCTATATATTCTATATGCTATTTCACTATATATAGTGAAAACAGGACATGTCCACTTGCCAGAAGTATTTAATTTCAACTAGCCTCATTGTAAATGCTCTGATTGAAATGTTTTCTTTCTCTCTTGTCATTTTCAAATCTTTCATCCTCTCTCGTCAGGGACATTCCAGCTACATTACACATCTTGACTGGTCCCCCGACAACAAGTTCATCATGTCCAACTCGGGAGACTACGAAATCCTTTACTGTAAGTGGACGACTGCAATAGAATGGTTAACGAGATGCAGGAACACTGCATACTGTACAATGCCAGATTACTCATGCCGTAGTCTCTCTCTCTCTGGCTCTCTTTCCCTCAAAAACATTCATTTCCAATCATATTTAATGTCTCTCTGATTGTTTGGGTAGAACAGAACATGTCTGTCTTTTTCTTTCTTTTGGACCATGGATTGTTGAAACTTTCTGTTTTGCAGCATTACATCTTGTTATCTCTTTTCCTCAGGGGACATTCCAAACGGTTGTAAGTTGATTCGTAACCGTTCTGAGTGCAAGGACATCGACTGGGCCACGTATACCTGTGTGCTCGGATTCCACGTCTTTGGTCAGTATCTGCAGAGTGATGCATTATGAGAACTTTAAGAGTAAGAAGGTTTTATCAGATTTAGCTCATTTCTAGGGACAAGTATAGTGAAGTACAGCAACACACAGTGAAAATGTTTGTCACCCTTATTTTGAAGGCTGATTTGAAGTCAGCTGCTCTCCTGTTGCAGCATATTTCCTCTCACTTTTATTGTCTTTGCAACTCTGAAATCTTATATCTTGTCTGATCTTTTGTATTTTGACTTCCTTATACTCTATCTAATTTTAGCCAGGGTGATTACAAAACCCAAATCTAGTTCAGCCCACAATTATCACTTTATCGGCCAGCATAGCATGCCTTATGGTGTACTTGCAGGCCTGCATGACTGGAGACCACACAGAATATGCACCGTCACACACACACACACACACACACACACACATCACTCACTCACTCACACATAGGGCACCTTTGAGTAACACTAGCACAATCTTGACCTCAACTCTACATATTTTAGCACTTTATTTATTTACCGATATGCATAAAGAATGGAATTACAATAACCAAAACATAAGAAGAACAATTTAAAAGTGATACGTTTCTCACCCACACCTATAATAGAAGACATTGATTTACCCACTGGAGTCTTATGGATGACTTTTAAGCTGCCTTATGTGATTTTTGGAGCTTCAAAATGTTGGCACCCATTCACTTGCATCGTATGGACCAAAAGAGATGAAATATTCTTCTAAAAATGTTCACTTGAGTACAGCTGATGAAAGAAAGTCATACACATCTGGGATGGCATGAGGTTGAGTAAATGATGAGAGAATTTTCATTTTTGGGTGAACTGTCCCTTGTTTGCGCCTGTCTGTGTTTACGCCTCTCATCCACACTAGAACAGAATTTTCCTCTGCCTAAAATGGAGCGTTATGAAAATGCTCTCTATTACCACATAATTTGGAAAGCGATGTTAGGAAACTGAAAACTGAGTTGTGGATGTGGCCAAATCACCATTCACTTTCATTGTATAAGGCTATCAGTCCCTAACATGTCCCGTTGTGTTCCTGAAAGACATATGGGTTTGTAATGAAGTTGAGTAAATGAACTATCCATTTAAGTCAGCAGATCTTAAAAAATAAATAATAATAATGGTTTTCTTGCATTTCTTCTAAAAGGTCTTAAAGGGGTCACGGTATGAGGAATCAAATGTTTCTTGATCTTTTGACCTATTAGAGGTCATTTCACTATAGACACACTCTGTAAGTTTCAGTACTCAAAACTTCTTCCTTACTGCAAAAAAAGAGTATTTTTTGAAACCAAGCTGCCAAAACAACTTGTTCTCTACTTCCTTCGCATTGTGATGTCACACTGTGGTAGACATTTGCATCTGACCACCTTCACAACAACACGTCAATGACTACTTTACCTTATAACTTCCGAAGCCCCGCCCAGTAGCAGTGAGGAGTGAGCTGGCAAGAAGAGAGCAGGTCAGTCAAGAGCAGAGAGCCAATCAGAACAGTGTGTGTTTACTGTCAAATCTTAAAGGAGAAGCAGCACCAAAACATAGTGTTTCTGACAGAGGATCAGAATGAGGGTGGAAAATGATCTAAAAAAAATTAATAAAAAAAAAATCTAAAAACTTTACTAGTATTTTGAATGAACATTAAGGAACACATTAAAATAAAAAAAGGCATGTCATGACCCCTTTAATTTGTTCTTTTTAGATTAAGATCTTAATAAAGTGTTTAGCTCCATAAAACCTGTACAAGCCTGATTCATGTTATTCTCCAGCATTGTACATTGATGTGTGTTTGTGGTGTTATAGGTGTTTGGCCAGAGGGCTCTGATGGGACAGACATCAATGCTCTGGTGCGATCTCACAACAGGAAGGTGATCGCTCTGGCTGATGACTTCTGTAAAGTGCATCTCTTCCAGTACCCCTGCTCGAGACCGAAGGTCAGTCAGTCACACCAGTACATCACATGTTTGTTGACACATTTTAGAGAGCCATTAACATTACTAAAGCAATAAGCTTCACATCACAGTGATATTACTGTATGTTTTACAACATTTGGTGTTGTACTTAAAAAACACCCCTCTCCCCCAATGCTGTGAAAGGGGTGCCCCCCGTATATATATTTTTATCAGTGCTGAAAATAATTTCGTTTGAGATACCATGCAATTGCATAGCTGTGAGTCTGTCATATTGAGACAAAAAAACTGGAGTCCCCCTCCGTTGAATGAGTTCATATTGCCCAACTAGACGGAGGGGTCACGTGGTACCTGTTACTTTTCTCAGCACTGGCCAGGATGCATGAACTCTCAGTTGTTTATTATTACTGGATGATGATTTTTAAAAATGCTTTTATAAATAATGCTGAGGCAGATTTCATTCACAGGTATGGATCATTGCAATTATCAGTTTTTATTAAAAATAACTATCCAGTGTAAAATGTCTCCAAAGCGTTCTTAGATTTAAATGCGGATGTATAGAAGATTTCGTTTTCAAGCGTCAAGCGCCCCCTGCAGGAATAAAACACCAAGACAGTCTGTGGCTGACAACATACAATGTTGGTCTGTAGGTCTGTAACCACACAAAACCTTTGTATGAATTTAGAAAACATTAGCATCTTCACTGTCTCATATGACTCATGTGACTCATGTGATGTATATAAAGGCATCCATAGAAATTATCAGTTGGTTTTCATGGTAAAGAAAGCAGACAGATGAGCAGGTAAGGGTAATTTTTTTATGAATCAGTAACCTTAATGCTTTATCTGAATGTTTGATATGATACAGTGTATAAATATTTAAGAGTATGCATTGAATTAGGGATGACGGGATAATACAGTTTTACAAATAACCGTGATTAAAAATATCACTGTTCATTTAACCAGAAGAATTTAGAATCCACGGTTTAAAAACCATGAAATACTTTATCTACACGTGGCAAAAATATTAGATATAATGTATGTATGTATGTATATATATATATATATATATATATAAAAGTTTTCGTAAGATTTTGTAAGCCTAAATGTGAAAACTCTGGAGCTGTTGCCATGGTAACAGACAGTGGCCACGAGGTGCTTTAATGGCCAGGTGCCACAAACTAAACGTGAACTTTCAATTCGCATGAAACTGAAGCTTAAACACACAAATTCCAAACTATAACAGAGGAATTAGATCTACCAAACTCATATCCATCAAAAAAGCCACTTAAAGCGACCATTATATAAAAATATTTGACTGCAGAATGCTGCGAGTGGCCAATTATAGTTGAGTGGTCCAGAAATCTGTGTAATTACGTTGTAATAAATTATTGTAAGCTACTTTATCAAACTTTATAAACTACTTTATAATTTATTTAATGAATGCAGTTATGTTGGCAGGTGGTTTATGTATGCATCAAAAAACACTAAATAAATAGTTTGAAGATCTGAGTGATATTCCTATGACCTTTTTTAATTGCAGGCCCCAAGTCACAAGTACAGTGCTCACAGCAGTCACGTGACAAATGTAAGCTTCATGCATAGTGATTGTCACCTGATTTCAACGGGCGGGAAGGACATGAGCGTTATGCAGTGGCGTCTAGTGGAGAAGACCTCTGCTCTGGTGCCCAGTGACTCCAGCTTAGGCCTGAGTGAATCACTGCTGCACAACTCTACACCTCGCAACCTGGCATTGATACCCAGTGTCCCCCTGATCCCTACTGAGCCCGTGCAGGTGCCAGTCTCTCTACCCATCAGCATCCAATCCAACACCAACACACCCCCTCCCACGCCCACCAAATCCTTGGACACACCCACTCCTAATGGACAGCAGGATGGCTTGCCTGAAACCCCGCCCCCTTCGGATGAGACCACGCCCACTTCTGACAGCACCCTGAGCCCCAAGGACAGCCTAGATCCTAGCGACGACACAGCCACGCCTAGTGACGAGGGCACACCTTTTAATCCACCCTTGTAAGAGGGAGGCTCCGCCCTCTTTTCTTGACTGCTCGATTCCCTGTCCAAAGGCAACAGCATGTCACTGAAGTCTTTCTGTTGGAGTACAAAAGCAGGATCTACACTTTTTTTTATCATCCTTTCAATGTTTTCATTGTGTTTTGTGTCTTAGTTTGTTATGTTGACGTTTTGTTCATTACATGTGGTCGTAGAGGCAGTGGTTTTGATTGGATGCTGAGAGGGATTTGTAATGTGTAGTTAAAGGGATAGTTCACCCAACAATTAAAATGAACACCCCCTCATGTTGCTCCAAACCCAAAAAAGGAGACATTTTCAGTCATTTTCGATTATCTGTGAACATTGTTTAAAATATTTTGTAATACAGAAGAAAGAGTCATACGATGATGACAGAATTGTTATCTTGGGGGTGAATTGTCCCTTTTAAAGCTTTTGGAAAGATGCACACTGACACTCAAGCGTACCAAAACGTTTACCTAGTCGTACACACACAACCATACAAACACTAACACACATGCACACATACATCCGTAACTGTTTTTTGAATGAAATGAAATATGAGACCTTTCAAAAGCCTGGATTCAATATATTTTATGATTTAACCATATTAGAAGCATACCAGAGCATACATACATACATTCATGCATTTTTGGCTTGTTGCATAAATTGGGTAAATTTTTACTCTTTTGAATAAATGATACAATTTCTGAGAGTTTCTGCACTTAAATAAGTACATCTTAAAGGGATAGTTTGCCCAAAACTTTGTCATAATTATTGTCATAATTTACTCACTCTCATGTCATTCCAAACCTGCATGACTTTCTTTCCTTTGTTAAACACAATATAAAAGAATGTACTGGCCACTCTTTTCCATATAATGAAAGTGAATGGAGACTGGGTCTTTCAAGCTCCAAAATGACCAAAAAAAAGAACGAAAAAAAGAACAAAAATAGTTCATATGATTCGTGCACAATATAAAAATTCACCTTTTGTGTTCCTCTGAAAACCTCACTGCGTACGGGCTTGGAACAAAATGAGGGTGAGTTAATTGACTTTTTTGGGTGAACTATTCCTTTAAATCTTAAATTGTTCTCTCACTCCGTAAACATTAGTGGGTGATTGCATAGCACTTATTTGGACATGCCAGGTAGGTGCCCCTGGCTCATTGGTCGAACCCAAGGACCTCAAAGATTTCATTGGCTGCTTCAGCAGTTCGCCATGTTCATTGGCGGTGCATGTGCTATGCACTGAATATTTTGAACTTGGCAGAGAACTCACAATTATTGCTGCTTAATTGGCAGTGCACTCCATTTACCACAAACACAGCCACGAACAAACACTTACACACATATATGCGTATACTTGCTCAAAAGCCTGATTAGTCTTAAAATGGGACCTGCATGGTAAAACTTCTCAGCTTTAGTCTCAAATGAGACAGACATCATCAATTCATCAAAAGTCTCATCTGTCTGTTTAATGATGCCATATCACCCACGCATATTACCCAGGTCTCTCTTTAGTGCTAGAGATCTCCTCTGCATTCATACGATCCATTTTAAACCTCTGATCTAGATGACTCCGTCTTCTCACTGAGACTGTTTTTAGTTTTCAATTTGGGACTGTTTTGCTTGTCATTTTGTTCATTGGACTGAGATGTTCTTGTTTTTTTATGGTATGAGAGAAACAAAAGATTAAACGAGTCTTAAATGTGAGTGTGAGTGTGTATGTGCTCGCGAGTTGGCGCTTCTTTCATTCCTCAAAGAGGGGTTGCTCTCTCTCTGTCTCACTTTCCTCCACTCACGGTTTCTCAGGATCACTCTTTTTGGAAAGACATGGAAGACAAAGATAGTTAAAGGAATAAAGTAGGTTTTTTTCACCCCTTCTTGGTATTATGTATGGTATTATGATGGCTTTTGAACATGTACTATGGTAATACCATGATATATTTTTTAACATGTACCATAGTATTCTTTGAAGTAGCCTAATTTAAAATCCCATTGAGGGTGAATTAAGTTAAATGTGTGCTCTTTTTTTGACAACCATCGTCTTGTGGCTGTCAAAAAGTTTCTGAAAACTCCAAAATTCACCAATTGGTATCTAAATATGGTAATCATTTACATGGTACCACCACAGTACTTTTTTTGTAAGGGAATGCTCTCCTAAACGTTTATTATGTTTGCCTCGATGCATGAACAGATGGATGTGAGAAAGTGTACAAGACGTGTTTCTGCTCATTGGAAATTAAACGGCATGCAGTGCAGATTTCAAGAGCGGCTAATGTGTTACATGCCTCGATGTCATGACACGAAACGATTTATCTCAGACAATAGAATCAATATCAGAGAGACACAAGGGCTCACCTGCAAAGTGAAGTTGCCTCCATCGCTGGTCTTGTTGATGATTTGTGAACCTGCACCAAACCTGAATCATCAATATTTCACCAAAAGAGACATGAACACAATTCTCAGAGCAGCTACTGAAGGTAACTTCCATGGTACCATTATGCATTGTTTGGGCAGTCTGGAAGTATAAAAGTATGAGACATTGAAAGCATGGTTTATCCGCTCAGAATTTGAGTTGTATGTGGGTATTTGTATACCCAACTGCCTCAAATTCATAAATGTGTCTGATGCAGTTGATTGTTTTGGTTCAAGTGCATGAAATGGAAGTGTGATTAGTGGCTTTAGCAAAGTTTAGATAGACAGAATGATAACTGGTTGTTTATGTGGACTTGGTGTGTGGTGTGAAGTTTATGCAACATTTGCGCTCTAGACATAGCGTTGCAATAACGAGTTGTCGTGCAAGACGTGCCCCTCAGCTGGTCTGCAGTTAATTTTTTATATCTTTTTAAGTCCAATGCTTCATGAACTGCTCCTGTTTTTTAAGCACGTCAGAAAGTTTTCACATAGATTGCCTTAGTTCAAATACCTGAGATTTGTCATGTAGGTTTTTTGTAATGTTTTTTCATATTTTTTTTTTTTCCATGTCATGCAGTTTTAATGCAAAATGGCACTCCTGAAGGTGTGGCCTGTTGACACTCCTTTATCTCAAGGTGTCAGCCTGATCTCATTCAAATCACGTGACTGTGGTGTCAGTTTAGCAAAATTACATTACATGGTTCATTGCACATATAACGGCAGTTCAGAGATGAAATGTTCGCTGTGATGGGTGAACGTTTTAATCAACAAAACCTACCTCCCTGAAACCTAAACCTAACTGATAGTGTCATAAAAAGCAAATATGAGATGAAAAACGCAATTGCTGAAGCAGCCATGTAATTATGTGGGGATTCTATGACACTTTTGGCTCATGTGTTGACATTTCAGGACTCGTATCCTGGTTATTTGCATTGCAATTGTAATGCTGTATGAGAAGCTACCGCACAACTTAATTACAGTTGAACAAGCTTTGGCTATAAATGTAGTTGATTATGTAATAATGCAAATCAGTGATAAAATGTATCGCCTTACAAGTCATTTTGATGTCATAAGATGAATTAAAATAAGGAACAGGGTGAAAAGTATGGTGGCCCAAGGGTGCACAACACAACCAAATTAGCAAAGCAAATAAAAGCTGAAAACACAATGGAAACAAATATCACTACTAAATTAAGCCACAACAAATGTAATCCACAATGATATTAAGCCACAACACAATGGAAAACCCACCACACAACAAAATTAAGCAACAAGCATCATAATAGAAAAGCCAAAGCAAAATGAAATTAAGCCACAACACAATGGAATTAAGCCACAATAAAATTAGCACACCACAACAACTGTCAACAAAATTAAGCCAAAACACAACCCAATTAAAGCTGCAAAACAACTAAATTAAGCCACAACACAATGAATCCAAAACACTATTAAATAAAGCCACAACATAAAGATTTAGTACAATGAATTTAAGCCTTCTCTTGTCTGATCATTTCTTTGTTTTGTGGCTTGAATGTATTTTGTTGTGTTTTTATTTTTTGTAGTGCAATTTATTTGTGTTGTGCACCCCGGGGCCACCGTAGAAAAGTGTTTATGAACTGATATGGTCTGCCGTTTTACTCATGATTTGTGTGAAAGTATATAAAAGTAATTGTTGGTGTTGCAGCGCCTCTAGTGTTCATTTCATCAGGAAACTGCCTCTGTATCTACAACGAGTCACGTAAACATTATTTTGCAAAAATGTTGGTCTTTGAGACCTGGTTGCAACGTCTGTATTCATCAACCTCTTGAAACTACAGGAAAACACTGATAAATAGAAAGGGCAAACCTCAAAAGCTTTACAGTAGTTGCAGGGGAGGATTGAACTGTAGATCTTTTCAAAACCTTTTTGTGATCTTTGTTATTGCATTCAAGGCTGGCTTTGTTGTGTGTATATATTGGTGTACCTGTATGTATATAACTATTTTCTGGGAAGGAATGTACTCTGAAATGCACGGGGGAATGCTTTCTTTCATTTCAAAGGGGACTTTTTATTGTCTGTGAGGAAACTGGGGGATTATTCACCTGTGGATGCAGGTACAGTGGCCTTGTGGCATGGAAACGTATTTCAGATCAGCAGAATTTGTTGCACTGTATCCGGTGTAGCTCTACCTGGATATTGCTCTGTTTAGAGAACAAGCTGGACTCCGTGGCTTTTCATTGGACCTTGTACAGTATCACTTTCAAGTACGTATTAGAGAATTGCATGGTTAGCCGAATGGAGCACTGCAAACGGAAATGTTTTTTGAATGTCGTATTGATGGTAATTGGTTTTGAAGTTAATGAGAAATATGCTGGAATTGTACTGGTGAAGGGTTTTGGTGTTTAAGAAAGTAAATCACACAATTGTGGATGGACTGTGCACTCTCAGTTCGATACCTGAAATGAGGTGGAGTAGGAGTCATTGATGTCAATGTATTTGTGTTACCCATTGAGGAGACAGCTGTTTTATTTTAATTTTTACATGTACGGTAATATCCAAGAGCTAATTTCCAAAACATACACAGGGTGGAAAAATACAGTCTAGATTCTCAGCTGGTGATTGTATCTACACTTGGAGGAAATGTTGGGCATGACTGCAGCTCTGGACTTCCAAATGCTTTTCTATTTGCAGGTCATTTCATGAAATACTCATTGCATAAAGGTGCAGAGAAGAAGCTAATTTTTCAAATAGAAGCCTTTTTGATAAACAATGAAAACCACAATGGTGACAATCCTGAATGATAAATAATAAAATGATATGTTAACAAAATATGAAAAAGGCTAAACCTCTCTCTCTCTCTCTCTCTCTCTCTCTCGACAAATTTTGAGCCAGTCTGTCTCTTATGCATTCCTGTCAAAATATACTGAAGATTTGAGAAAATAAAGAACATTTTTAAAAACGGCTTTGATTCTTGTAATGACTGATTTCTTCTGTTCAGTTATAGAATTAAAAATATTTCAGTTTACATTTAAGATTTCAGTTTTTATTATTTTTCCGTTTTTAATATGTTCCTTGAGGTTCACTTATAATATTAGTAAAGTTCTTTTTTGCATAAAAATTAGTCATTTATTTGTATTGGTGCTGCTTCTCCTTTAAGATTTGATGTAAATGCCCACTCTTATGATTGGCTTTCTGCTCTTGACTGACCTGCTCTCTCTTTGCCATCTTCCTTGCCAAGTAAACGAGGATGCAGAATTTAAAAAAAGGAAAGACCCAATATCCTTCCTATTATACTACACTTTGATATACCAAATAAGACTTTGAATTTTTTCAATGCCATTAGAACTGAAAACTATTACTTTTGCATGTTGCTACAATAGGTGTCAATATAAAGTCCAAGACCTCTGTTGTCAGTCAACAAAAAAATGACTAATACATCCATTAGTGCACCTTTAAACTTGGATTTTTGGACCAGTAAACAAGATTTTCACATGGTGGAATTGACCTTGAATTATGTTTATGGTCTTCATCGATTTCTTCAATCCTTGCCAGTATGAGAAAGAGTTAATTGCGGTTATGTTGTGGTGTACTTGTGTACTGTACAGTATTGAGAGAGATGTGGGTTCACTCTGGCTGGCTTCCTTACTCTACAAGAATGTGTGTTCTTTCACTGTTTACATAAATAACTCACCAGGCCAAAGTATTTTTCTCTTACATACACAAACATATTGGGCTATGTATGTATGTTAGCTTGATTGCTTTAAAACTAGGGTGACCATATTTTAGTTGTCCTAAAAGAGGACACTGTGGACCACAACCATAACTAATAACATACAGGACTTGTTTCTTCCCTCACATGGCATGAGCTGTGTTCTTGTTCATTAAATTTTCTAACTTTAGCCAATGACAAACATTTGTGGCAAATCATAAGCTCATTTGCATGTGAAAATAATGAGTGGCTAATTTGCAGCTAGTTTGCCAGAACCCAAAATATTTTTGTAAGGGAGATCACAACCTGAGGTTGTGCTGCAAATGTCTAATGGTCACATAAGTTTATATTTCCCTAATTTGTAGTATATCGAATTCAACATTTTCAGTTGAAAATGACAATGTGTAGTAAGCGTGAAACTGGTGTTCTTTTTACAAATTCACATGGTACGTACTACTAAAAGTGTCCTTATGTTATTAACATTTCTGGCAGAGATTGGCAAAGCACTGCGTTAATCTCGCTCACGCACACACAGGGTGCACAGAGAGAGAGTGTGTAAAAAGTACCTTGGAAGCAGCACACAAGTTCATGTAAGTTCATGTTAGCCAATTTTGAAATCCCAGCCGGAAGCTTTTTTTTTTTTCTGGTCCCCAAAAAAAAAAAAAAGAGGAAATTTCTGGGAAAAAGAAGACGTTTGGTCACTCTATTCAAAACATGGAGAAAACTCAACATCAGGAGATAATTATCAACCTTTCAGACAGCATGACAAATGTGATTTCCTTACATAGGGCTGACAAAAACAACATGGTTCAACATTTTAAAGTTATCCTCAGGATCAGACCCATCTAGGCTCAAAACATCAAATCTAGGCTGATTGGTTGGACAAATATTTTATTACTTTTAGTCATGTATCATGGTGTCAAGTTTTTAAATGAAAATGGAAACGAAAGAGATGTAAAGGTCAGTTTTTGGTTAGCTGACTCTACAGCTCCCTCTATGGTGCGCATCAAGCATTGCACCGGTTCTCTTGACAGCATTTCCATCCTTTCCTTTGACAGAATTCCAGGCTGACACATCCTTTCTCTCCAGTCCCTGTGGAAGAGTTATCAGGTCAGTTATCACCAGTGGTAAGTTCAAAACGTAACACACTCCAATTATTAATACATTTTTAAATAATATAAACCGATTTCTGGTTACTCCACCCATGAATAATCACATCAATAGTCAATTTGAAGGTACTTTCTAAAATTCTTTTCACAGAAAGTTTATTTTTTGTTTTTGGTCCACTCAAACAATTCCGATTAGCTCTCACAGAAACACTAAAAGATGTACATATGAATGCATATTTTAAATGTATTATACATTAATATAAATATATAGATATATATTAATGTTTAATACATTTAAAATATGCATTCATATGTACATCTTTTAGTGTTTTATACATCTATAAAAACATGTTTGTTTATATATATATATATATATATATATATATAAAAATTAAAGTTCCAATAAATATATATATATATATATTTTTTTTATCTTTGATGTGAAGTAGTGGGAAATTGTGACATAAGTTATGAAATTAAAAATGTCCTAAATAAAATATGTGAGGAACATTTTTCATAGAAGTATCTAGTTGAAGACTTTGCGACCAGCTGATCTTTTACTTTCAGTAAAAAGAATGTAACTTATTTTAAATAATTATAATGTGGGTACTGCTTTTGCTTTAAAAACATTCCTGAGAGTTAAAAGAAAGTCAGAAAATGTTCAGTATTATGAAAAATTATGAATTATATTATTACTTTGAGGTGTGTGCTCTTGTTTGACATTCAATAGGTTGATATTAATATGCATTAATGTACTGCCTTCCCCTGTTACAATCGCTCTCCGAAACACCCTGACCTCTTGTATTGGATTCAATATGATCACATCTTTATCAAAGTAATATTTTTTTATAGTACTTTTATTGTTGGCACATTCATTTCTTATATGTTACAAACATGTTTTAACAAAAACAGTGGCATGTAGGCATGTTGAGTTACATAAGAAAATGTAAAAAATGTCACAATTGCTCCAGTTCTCCTCTACAACTCTGATTTGTCCAATATAAATTATCCTCAAGATGTTCCACTTTTCTGGAATGCAGAATGGCATCTCCGTTTATATCAGGACTGAGTTTTATCTCATTACACTTGAACTGGTTGTGTAATGCTTAGACAATCACTGTTTATACTTTGCACTGGAACTGCTCTTGAGATTGACGCGAGTGCAGTGTGGACTCGTTTACCTCTGGTGTAACAGGCCTGAGGAACTTTACTCCGGCACTGGAGAACCATATTCCTCACCATCAGGAAGTCCTCCCCATAGCACTCAATGTAGTGATCGGCTGGACCACAAAACAGACAAAATTACCTTTAGTTTGTTTAGTTCACTTCCATTACAAAAACCATCATTTGTTACCATTGTAACACCATGACTTTTTGGACATGCACTATTTTAATATCATGGTATATGAATGAAAGTACAGTCAGCTGGCCATTATCACAAAATAAACCCAAACAGGGTGATCTTTATAGTTACATAAAATTAACCAACAAGCTTGGAACATCAGCCAAACAATGTAAAGAATACAACAGTGCTGTTGTATAAGAAAGGGATAACCCTGAAGGGCTTTGTTTTGATATGACCAACTGACTATACGTTATCAGGCTTATTACATTGGCCACTTAAGAAATAAATGTAAAAAAAAAAAAATGAGTTTGTATTTTTTTTATGTGAAAGGAAAGAGATTAGAGATTGATATGTGCACAGTTATTTTGGAATTTGGTCAATTGTACAGTTAAGAGGTTGTTATACAAAATGATTTGCCCACAATGGGCAGTGCCAGAGGTGGGCTACCGGGACTTAAGCCCTAAATGTTCTTCATCATTTTCTAGTGATGTTAAAAGCACCAGTGCTTCAGAATTAAGTTCATTCTAAAATTCTATAATATTAAGTAAAATAATGATACTTTCTACAGTATGGATAAAACCAAATACCAACTTAAAGGAATATTATGGGTTCAATACAAGTTAGGCTCAATCGACAGCATTAGTGGCATAATACTGATTACCAAAAACAATTATTAATAATGATTTTGCCTCGTCCATCATTTTCTCCCAAAAAAAAGAAGCAAAAATCAAGGTTACAGTGAGTTTGGAAGTGAATGCGGCAAATTATTTGAGGTTATATAATGTGAAGCTTATAACCTTATAAATGCATTAAAATTAATTCTGCTGTTATAACTCATGAATTATTTGACCTGTAAAGTTGTTTAAATTGCCATTTTTAGAGTCATTTTAAGGTGTTAGAATTTGTTGACATCACATTGTCATGGCAATGGGCAATAACTTTAAACAGAAAACGTTAGTAAGCAATTATTGGGTTAAGGATATAGTGGGTTATTTTAGTCACGTTTTGAAGTACATAGTGTTAAAAGCACACAACTTTTGATATTGAAAAGTGAGCACTGAGTGAGCAGTCATTGCTTAAATAGTCCACACTAAATAGGCTGATGAGAAACACCTGAGAATCATCACAGTCAGAATTCAGGTGATTGGGACATCTGATGACGAGGTTGGGAAATGGCAGAGGATGTCCTGAAAATCCATGTTTGTCACCATATTTTGAAACTGACATGCCCCTGTTGTGATGGACCAATCAAAGTCAAGTACGTCAGAGAGTTATATTCTAAGAAAATTGTATTTCTCAAAGTGTGTTTCATTTTAAAGTTAAATGATATAACCACCTGATAACACTTCTGTATCATGGGGACACCACAGTACTATTATCGTAATCATCTTAACCAGTCATTACTTTTTAACACTTAACAGCCACACTTTACAATACACTATTCATGTTATTTGTGTTTTAGATCACACATTGCTATTGTTATCTCTATAGTAATTCATGATCAATATGTATAATATGGACTCTGTAATGTGTTGTTACCAAAATGCCTCTTTAATAGAAAAATAACTGCTAGTTATATCATAGCTGTAGCCTGTAGAACCCAAATCAGTCTATTCTCAGCAAATTGGTTTCACAACTTACAACAAAACATACAATTATCAACTGTCACCTATTACGATTTGATGTCAATTGGTCAAACAAGAAAAACAAGTATGTTTTTTCAACTGCTAAACTTACCCAAGCAGACAGGCAGCAAGAGGAACAGAATGAACCAGGCCTTCATGTTGAATCTATTTTAGTTTTTGTTTTTGTTCTGCTGTAATTTCACTGTTGTTCAGCTTCTTTGAAATGTTTATTGGAATCTGAGCTTTTGCTCTTTTATACTCTTGTGGACACACAGGGTCACGTGTTTAAAACACACATGCACAAAGTTTACCAAGTGTAAACAGACGTATCTACAGGGATACGTCAAGAACAAAATTATGATGAAGTGTTCAGATTGAGCCAGAATTATAGACCACGTCTACTGATGTACTGTATATAATAATATAAACCTTGAAATGCTGCTTATAAGATATATCGTATATTTGCATAATATTTTTTTCCATAGTTAATTAAGATCATTTAATAATGTATATGAATAATTTTTATTTATTTGTATATGCTAAATATATGTATTTTTCACATATTTTATTGAATTCATATTTTATTTCATTTTTTGTAGTTATATAATGACTCATTGTGAAGAAAACTGATCTATTGGTGTAAAGTAAAGAGAACATAGTAACTATGATAAAATACTTTTTGTCCATTAAAATTTTCAAGGTTTGGACAATGCCATACAATAAAGCAGCACAATGAGCCTGGCTTTGATAAATAGAAAATTATAAACTTACATTTTACTTACAAGCCTAGTTAAATGTGGCAAGTTTTAGACAAATTCAAAGAGCACCATTTAGTTGATCACCAAATGTCCCAGAAACAACTACTAACAATTCTAAAGTGCAGAGAGTAATTGTTGCCTTATTTAAAAAGGTTGTTTATAGAACAACACTTTCATGACATAAAGACTCGTATCACTAGCCTTATAAAAGCTGTTTCATTTTACATGGTGTGGGTCATCTCATAAGGGCCGACTTGTAAAGATCACATGATCAGTCAAATACTACTCACTATTTCAGTAAATTCATTATTGGACACATTTTCACATGGAAAAATATAAATAAAAATGATTATGGCTGACTGTGAATTGTGCATTTCTATTTTGACATCTGACTGTAACTGAAAACAATGGCTTTTGTGTGATGGTGCATCCACTGTGGGTGTAGATAGGTGTCTGTAATGCGTTTACATGCACACTCTTACACCAATTACAGCCGACAACGTTTGTGTTTTTGTAAATGCATAAAACACCATTCTTTATCAGTGTAAGATCATAAATGTAATCTGTGTATTGTTGTGCATGTAAACAACCTCTCGAGATGTGTTAGAGATGACTGCCACATCATTGCAAATGTAAGTAAAATTTGTAACATAAGCCATGGATTTTAATGCAAATATCTGTTTAACACGACTTAATTTGAGTGGAAATTCAAAGCGGATCAGCAGCCCAGAGTCTTGTTTGCTTTGGTGTTTCTTACATTCTCCAATGTTTCAACATACTAATACAATTCTGATGTGAACTGTACAATATGAGGGATCCTCTTTGACCATTTATATTTTTGAATGCATTGTTTCATATAATATGAAATGAAGAAGAAAACGCTTGTTTTTTAACGGGATAAAACAACGACAGGATATCTATAATACCCCTATTATTTCATAACCGCTCACATTCCTGGCATAATTCACACTACTGAATGAGAACACTGCATTAATCTGTGTTATGTCTCAGAGTGTTTGGACACCATGATGTGCTTTTGATTTACTTTAGTATGTTCTGTGCTCTATTTGTATATAGTGTTTATACAGTATGTGTAAAAAGGTTCTCTCCAGTGACTATTCTTCCAGCATCCCTCCTCCACCTCATCTTCACCTTTATTTTACATTATCTCAGTGTACATTCAATTCCATCAACCCATTTAAATGTATTATCTTCCATTATGTAGTCCATAGGGGAACTTGGTGTGTGAGTCAAGTCAAAGTCCCCTTCAAGACAAGTCAGTTCACACGGAAGCAATCTTTGGAATGCTCCCGGGCAGGCTGGGCAAGCAGCATACAAGTACAGCTACTATCTACTTGAATGGGGAAAGACTGAGCTCTCCAAAATGTTTTGTCAAGATTACAATCAAAGAACATATTTCAAATCAGTAGTAATCTGGAAACAACTTAGGTCATGTCATGATAAAAAGCACTGTTTTTCAGACTGGATTTAGTGATTATGGGACCCTCTTCAATGATACAAATTTATTTCGATTTTCTTATTATTATTAACTGAAAGTTTTGCTCAGAAGGTCAGGGCTGATATGGTTTTTAGGACAGACAACACTTTTATTAAATGCAATTTAACAAAGCCAGATTTTAGTATACTATATCTATCTATCTATCTATCTATCTATCTATCTATCTATCTATCTATCTATCTATCTATCTATCTATCTATCTATCTATCTATCTATCTATCTATCTATCTATCTATCTATCTATCTATCTATCTATCTATCTATCTATCTATCTATCTATCTATCTATCTATCTATCTATCTATCTATCTATCTATCTATCTATCTACCTATCTATCTATCTACCTATCTACCTATCTATCTATCTACCTATCTATCTATCTATCTTTGTATACAAAGCCAGATTTTTAAGACATTTTTTGCATTTTGTAATGACCAGAGCAACATTCGAGATGCTTTACAATTACATTGATGCTATTCTCTGAGCAAATTATGTATTCACATGGCTTGAAGAGACAAAGACACATAATTTCTTTTTTTTTTTCCTTTTTTTTTTTTTTTTTTATGCACCTCTATATTCCCAAATTAATTCTATAGGAATATATTCTGTAAATGTGATTCCATAGTAGTTTATGCCCATGACTTCTTACTGAACAAAACAAATTATTCCCCTCAAATGTGCATAAACGGTGTTTCCATTCAGCATTTCTATGCTATATTTCTAAATTTGCTGAAAAACATATAGATGAAAACTAATTTTTCATCCACATATCAACTCAGAAACCATTTTTACTGTCCTGCAGTGTAACGTTCTTATGTTGTTGATTCTAACAGATGTTTCTATTAGTGTTTTGAATTTATGTAGATAACACAAATTTAAATCAAGGGACTTGAAGGTCAACTACTAATTGTTAGCATTAATGCTATTCAATGGCAGCCAGAGACAGTAAAGCATCACTGGTATACTTATGAATGGGAGAAATTGTAGCGCTGAATATGGGGGCTCTAGGCAAGGCAAGGAAAAGCAAGTTTATTTATTTAGCAATGGCACAATGGCAATTTAAAGTGTTTTACATGTAAATTTGAAAGAAAATCAAGATACATAAAAAAAAAAATCAATTAAGAACATGTAATAAAATAAACTGGAACAACGCACGCCTGGTCCCCAATCAGCATGATGGGGGTGCGCGAGTGATGAAGTGTATGTCCACATTTATTTTTCAACTACACATACTGTATACAAAGACTTTTCAAAAACTTGCCCACCCCCACTTCACATATACAAAGACTTTTCAAAAAGTTGACCCATGACAAGCACAGAACAAATGGAACAGACTCAACATCTCTGGGTAAGTTCAATCAGCCTGCTCTGGAGTGATTTTTACTGCCACCTTGATTGGGATGATTCTCAAAGGCTCTTTGTTAACGCCCTGGTCACTCACACATGGAGAGAAGAAGGGGATGAGCTTTTCGGAGGGCAGGTGTGTGAAGGTGTAGATATGTGTCATATCAAGTGGGTCGTAAAAGGATAGCTCCTTCTCATCATTGTTCAAGCAGACTCGAATCCTGTGAGGTTTTCTTTTCAGTTGGAGCGTAGTCCAGGGTTTTGTGCAGGCACTGTACTGGCCACCATCTCTTAAAGCCAGTGCCCAGAATCCACACTCGGAGTTGACATTCAGAATGCCTTTACGGCTCACAGACTCCATCATAACCCCCATGTCCCATTTCGTCTTACCCACAACCTGCACATCCCACCAGTGTGTGCCTGCGCCGATGGTCTCATGACCCAGAACACAAACACAGAGGTCAAAGCGCTCTGGATTATCAGGAATCTCTGTCTGCAAGCCTCCATAATGCACTCTGGTTAAATCTTCTGACAGTTTGAGCCATGGAGCTGCAGTGTTTGGGTCCACAATTACAGGACCTGAATGGGATTTTGCATTCAAATTAACAATTGGCAACCATGTAAATCGATAAGGTTACTGACGTAACCCAGGTTCTCTGATAACATGAAGTGAGGTATCTCACTATGGGAACGCCTCTGGGCGTGACCGATCGCGGAAGCACCTATTACACCACGTCTGCCAACCCTGGCAGACCAATCGCTGCAGCGATCAGGGAGTCACCTCCCTGTATATAAACTGCAGTCACCTGCCGTTTCGTCATTCTCCGCATATCTCTTCTCCGTGCTACGAGGCAAGGAGGGCAATGTTTGTGAGATACCTCACTTCATGTTATCAGAGAACCTGGGTTACGTCAGTAACCTTATCGTTCTCTTTCTAACATTCGTTCGGTATCTCACTATGGGATATAGACCACTCCCGTATTGCCGATATGCTGACGAAGCAGACTGAAAACAAAAGGAGATAAAATATCCACTTACCAAAAACGAACCAACTCACACCCTCTGGCTACTTACTCCCAGAACTGAGTGCGCCAGAGATGGCTCTGTAACATCCAATCTATAAAAACGTATAAATGTGTGCGGAGAGGACCAGCTGGCTGCCGCGCAAATTTCTTGAATCGATATACCCTTAAATAGAGCCCAGGATGTAGACATTCCCCTTGTAGAATGCGCTCACGAGACCTACTGGGGGCTCCATGTTCATGCTGTTATAGCATAACACAATAGCCTCTACCATCCAATGGGAAAGACGTTGCCGTGATATAGGCTTTCCCTTAAAAGAGTCAGCCCATGATACAAACAGCTGGTTACTTTTCCGCAATGTGCGGGTTCTCTGTACATACATGTACAGCGTATCGAACCGGACATAAACAGTGTAACCTCTCCTCCTCTGGTGAAGAAAAAGGAGGTGGATGAAAAGCTGGCAAGTCAACCGCTCTTACTGTATCCGCGTGATCCAGTACTTTGGGCACGAACGCCGGATTAGTCCTGAAAAGAGCTCTTTGACCATCAGGGGCGAACATCATACATGAGGGATGAACTGATAAAGCCTGTAGTTCACTGACCCTCTTTGCCGTTGTAAGAGCCAGTAACAAAGCAGTCTTCAAAGCGAGCAGCTTTAAGACAATGCTATCAATGGGTTCAAACGGAGCTTTTGAGAGCGCGTTCAGTACTACCGACAAATCCCATGGCGGGACCAGTGGCTTTGACACCGGGTGTAGCCTGCGTGCCCCTCTCATGAATCGACAGACTAGTGGGTGTCGGCCGATGGTACCCGAGTCAATACCCACATGACACGCTGATATAGCGGACAAATAAACCTTAACCGTGGAGAAGGCTCTGCCCTTATCCAGGAGGTCCTGAAGGAAACTCAACACGTTCGACACAGAGCACAAGAAAGGAACAATGTTCTTGTCAGCACACCATTCCTCAAAAACTCTCCATTTGAGATCATATAAAGAACGAGTCGAGGCAGCCCTCGCGTTCTGAATCGTCTCAATCACCTTCGGAGGTAGCCCGGCTGCGCTCAGATTCAACCTCTCACGGGCCAGGCCCAGAGAGCTAATTTCTGAGGGGAGGGATGGAAAATTTCCCCGTGCTTGCGAGAGGAGATCTCTGCGCGTTGGTAACGGCCACGGCTGGTTGTGGAGCAGTTGCGCGATCTCCGCAATCCACAGTCTCCCGGCCAGAACGGTGCGATCAGAATCATAACATGTCCGCGCTCCCGAACCCTCCGTAGTGTTGGCTCGATCAAGCTCAACGGAGGGAACGCGTACAGTAACACGTCTGGCCATTCGTGGGCTAGAGCATCCACACCCAATGGTGCATCGTCTCCGGTCAGAGAGAAGAACAGGGGCATTGCGCGTCTTCGCGCGATGCGTAAAGATCTACGGCAGCCTGGCCGAATCTCTGCCATACCATACGGATCACCTGGGGGTGGAGTCTCCACTCCCCGTACAGAGGATTCCGTCTGGACAATAGATCCGCTCCCCTGTTCATTATCCCCGGGACATGTGTCGCGCGTAATGACAGGAAGTTCCTGTTGCTCCACGTAATCAGTCTCTTCGCTAACCTGTGTAGCGTGTGAGAACGCACTCCCCCTTGTCGATTTATGTAGGCTATCACCGTTGTATTGTCTGACCTGACCAATACGTGATGACTCTTGAGAAAGTGCACGAAATGTCTCAGAGCTAGAAACACTGCCAGTAGCTCTAAAACATTTATGTGCTTTTCTCTCAGCGCGGGAGACCAAACCCCCCTCGCTGTTCTGCCTTCGAACACTGCGCCCCAGCCTGTGAGAGATGCGTCTGTCGTCATTACTTTCCTCAGTACGATCGGGCCCAGGGGGCAGCCGGTCCTGAGAAAAGACGGGCTCTCCAATAACGAAGAGCGCTCATGCATTCTGGTGAGACGCGCACTCGTTGGCTGAGGCGGCTCTTGGGGCGAATACCCTGTGACGCTGTCCAGTTCTGAAATTCCCTCATTCGCAACAGTCCCAGGGGAACCACGGACACCGTTGAGGCCATCAGTCCTAATAGCCGAAGGCACATTCTGAACTGGACTGATTTTCCTTGTTGGAAAAGGGAAAGGCAGCTGTGAAAAGTCTCGATGCGATCCTCCGATAGGAAAGCTCGAAACGTCACAGAATTCAACCTGAGACCTAGGTAGACTATTTCCTGAGCCGGAGATAGACAACTTTTCGGTTGGTTTATCTTGAAACCCAATCTTTCCAGGTGCATCACCAGTCTGTGTGTATCTCTCTCTGCCTGCCGAGGGCACGGCGCGGAGATTAGCAGATCGTCCAGATATGATGAAATCCTGATCCCTGATCCCTCAACGGAGTCAGGGCTCCTTCTACACACTTGCTGAATACCCGAGGAGCTAGAGCTAGGCCAAATGGTATTCTCATATACTCGTAAGCCGTGCCCTGATAGGCGAACCTCAGATATTTCCTGTGCGCAGGAAAAATATCTATATGAAAATATGCGTCCAGGAGATCTACTGCTGTGAACCAGTCTCCTCGACGAATATTTTGACACAATGTTCTGATAGACAGCATTTTGAATTTGTATTTCCTGAGGTGTCTGTTGAGGCCTCGTAAATCCAGAATAGGACGAAGACCCCCCCCTCTCTTGGGAATCACAAAATAACGGGAGTAGAAGCCCTCGTGGCTCTCTTCCGTTGAAATCGCTCTTATCACTCCCTTTCTTATTAGAGAGGCTATTTCCTCCTCTAATACAAGAGCTGCTTCCCCTTTGGCCACTGAAATTACCACTCCATTGAATAGAGGAGGTTTCACAGCGAATTGAAGCCTGTAACCCTTCTCTATGGTGGTTAACACCCAGGGATGAACTGCGCATGCGCGCCAGTTCACTGCCTGCGTAGCGAGTGGGCCCTTCCCGTCGTCAGCTCACCAGAGGTGCCGTAGCACACTCTAGCGGCGGAGGGGGAAGACCGCTCCAGTAAAGGAGTTATGTTGGTCTTTATCTGTGATTGATTTAATCTTTTGAGATATTTTCTTTTTCTCTTAAACTCTAGCCCTCGGTGCTTGACCTGGATGCGCCAGAGAAAACTTTATTTTTGAAGTCGTGATTGTGAACGTTAAACCTTCCTCCCTCGTAACAAACCTCAAAGGTGGAGGGGGAGGCGATCTCTTGGGGGGCACTAACAGAACTTCGGCCACATTCCCGCACACGCTGGACATTGAACCGTCCAAACGAACACATTTCACCTCTGAATTCCTTCTCCTTTTCCCCGCGGGAGGGAGAGAGGAATCGTTTTGAAGGGCTGGGACAGATAAACCCTGGGTGCTGTCTCCCAACCCTTCTAGATGTCGAACTGACGTATCAGGTCGACCGTCTCTTCTTGCTCCCCTGGGGGGCAGCCGGTCGATGTTTCGCTGCTGCGGCCGCGAAAGACTGTTTAGGTCTCACGAAGCCGGGCTTCGGCTGTGAAGCTGCGCTGCTCGACTGTTGTGGGGGGGCGGAGCGGGACGGCTGATAATCTGAATGTCCTCCTCTTCCTGAAGGTCTGAAAGTTGGCCGACTCGTGTGATAAGGCCGAGCCGCCGGCTTTCTGGGGAGGCAGACCTGGAAAGCTTCGCCCTCCTTCTTTCGCAGGTCACACTGCTGCCTCATCGCTGTCACCGTCGCGCCGAACATGGCTTTTGGGTCAATAGGGGCATCCAAAAACTCGGCTTTCTCCTTTTCAGAGAGCCCTGACAAACCCAGCCACAACGATCTCTCTCCCACAACTGCTAGACCCATACTCCGTCCGCACCCTTGAACTGCTCCGCGGGACGTGCGCAGGTTCAAATCTGCGATAACGCAAATCTCCTCCCAGAGCACCGGGTTGGGAGATCCGGAGTCCAGCTGACGACCCATCTCCTCTAATAATTCCGCTTGATAGGCTGTGAGGAGGGACGTAGCGTTCAGAGCACGGACAGACAGTGCAGTGGATTTGTAGATCTTTTGAAAAACAGAGGCGGCGAAGCGCTCTGTTTTCCCTGGCAACGAAGCTCCGGTTGAAGAGAGCGCCGTTCTGCGGCCTGGATGCAAGTGATTTGCAACCGAGGTTTCCACCGGGGGAGGGTCTGCCATCCCTAGATCCTCCATTCCCTGAACGTCCAGCCTTGAGAAACCCTTGACGGGCACTCGATGAGAAAAAGGCTTGTCCCAAAACTTTTTCATCTCCGCCACACAGGCGGGAACTGCCGGAATGAACTGCCTCGTTGGCGGGAGACGAGACGGAAGTCTCTTTCCATCATACAGGTCCCTTGCGGCCCCCTGACCTGTCTGTTGGGATGGCCAGTCAATTGACAATCTAGCCGCGGCCCTACGACAGACTTCGATCAAGTCTGTGTCCACCTGAACAGGGAGGGTGAACTCTCATCCTGTGCACTCGGCGGCCTGGCTTGGTTCGGGGGAAGAATAGCATCTTCATCGTCGTCATCCTCGTCTTCAAGGATATTCGACAACACCTCATCATCGTCCTCTTCCTCTTCCGCTAGTGGATCCTCGAACAGCGGAGGAAGGACGGGTGACACTTTCTCCATCATCTCTGCCCATGAGCTGGTGGTTTGGGGACAATCCATGGGTTCCTCTCTGGGTTGAGCAGAGAGGCATGGGTCCGCCTTTCCACCGACTGCCACGCGGAGCCTCCTTTCTCGGGTTTTAGTCGAGAACATCGCGCAGTGCGGGCAGCCCTCGGGGTTGGACAGCGCTGCCTGAGCGTGTTTAGCGCCCAGACAAGAAATGCAGAGGCCGTGGGCATCCTTGGCAGAAATCCACATTCCACAAGCACACGGATGCGGAGGACGACCTCTTCCTCCGGGGCTCTCCGGTTCTATCGCGGTGGCCATGATAGAGCCTGCACTCTCTTCGTACGGTAAGTTATCACACAACGCAACGACTTGTACGGAGCTGTGCTGCGATGAGAGAGCTCTCGTTTAAATAAAACTTAAGAGCAGGAAAACTCGTCTTAACACGTTAGTTCTCACGCTCTAAAGCGGCGGGTCACTCAACAACCAAGGGAATGATCTGCGTTTGGGACGTTACCTGAAGGCTCCGTCAGAAAACAGTTAAGCAATCGTTCCCAAAATCTGCTGAGGACAGCTTCCGAAATCTTCCACGGGGAAGAGAGCGAGAATGACGAAACGGCAGGTGACTGCAGTTTATATACAGGGAGGTGACTCCCTGATCGCTGCAGCGATTGGTCTGCCAGGGTTGGCAGACGTGGTGTAATAGGTGCTTCCGCGATCGGTCACGCCCAGAGGCGTTCCCATAGTGAGATACCGAACGAATGTTAGAAAGAGAACCATAAAGTTAAAAGGATAGTATGTACAATATAACTTGCATTAATCCTGACATATTTTTTTTTTATTTCAAATAATGTTTATTTTATAACATGAAATTCATTCACAGAAACGGAGGTTCTGGTCTATGGAAACCAGGAAGTAATTGTGTTTATATAATAAATGGTGGGCGCGTTTCTGAGTTTCGCTCTAAAATAATGTTTTACTCAACTGAAAGTTAGGTTTAGGGTTAGGGTTTGGGTTAAGGGGTAGAGTTAAAAAAAAGGCATTCCTCTTTACTGTATTATATAATATACATCTAAAAATACAACTCGCGTTTTGTGCCACTCTGTGGACATTTCAGAAACTGAAGCATGCTCACACGCCCAAACGTTCATCAACACTTTCAGCTTCAGCCATTGGGGGGAATGATACAAATCTTAACCTGCTGTGGCCAAATTTACAGTGCACTCAGTCTTCTATTATTATATGTTGCTTCATAAAAGACTGTTGATAAACTGCATTTTCTACATATTTAATGCATGGTACGTGCAGCAAAAATATTGTAGGATACAGAATTACACTTTTTATGCTTACTGCCTAATACTTACTGTACTGCACTTGTCCCAGCATCTTCTCCCACACATTGAACTTCAGGTTTCCCAGGTGCTTAGCTACATCTACAAGGGCATCTGGTAGATTGCAAATAATCTCCTGGAAATCGCAAGGAGCACTGCAAACGAGAGTTGGTAACATTTACACAGACTCCACAATAACACACATCTAATTAATTAGGACAGATTATGTAAGATTAAAAGCTTCACTTTACCTGTCATTGTAGATTTTATAAGCCTATAATAGGAACAATATCACAACAATTCTTAACTTTAGATGTAAGTGACACACAAGAATCATTGTAGTTCTGCATAATTGGCTGGTTACCTGGAGGAAATGGAGGTCTTCTCTTTCTAAGAATTTCTCTCTGGTTTGGATGGTGTTGGACAGTGATTCTACTTTTTTGCGGAGCTCCCCCAGATTCTTCTTCATGATGTTTCTTTTCACCTCAGCTTCATCCTCCAATGATGAAATCCGTGCCGCTTCCTCTAGTCGCAGGAAGTGATGCAACTGTTCAAAATCTTTTTTGATCAAACTCTTAGTGGATCTGGTTTGTTCCTGGGAAGCGACATTTTTGTCAGTTTAACATTAAAGCTCACACTTTCCTGATGTCAGAAAACCATCAAAGCCAAATTCTGAGGTTGTTTGATGTGTTGTGTCCTGTCCAGTATACAATCAGTACCTTGATATGCTGTGTTATCCTGAAACATTCATCCGTTTTCGTCCGGAGGATATTTAGTTCCTCCCTGTGTGGCTCTAATGAGAGCCTGACCTTCCCCTGGAATAGTGGATTGAGATGAGTTTTGCTGAATAAATAATAGGTTTATATTTAAGTGTACACTAGTGAGCAATGGCACTTGCATGGAAATCGGCAGTCGTGACATTCTTTAAAATATATCCTTTTTTGTTCCACAGAAGAAAAAGATAATATGGGGTTGGAAAGACATACTGGGAGTAAATAATGAGGGGGGGTATTTTGGGGTTATTTATCCCTTTAAACCAAACTTGTCTTTTCTAAATGATCAGTTGAGGTTGTTTTAATTTAATTGCAGCACCATAGGGTCATCAAAGTCCCCTCCTCTTATCAAGAGTTTTGTTTTGTTTAGTTTATGTTGTCATATGAAACTAGCCCAATTCTGAATCAAAAATGAAAGATTAATTTGTGATTTTTGCCATTCAAACTGTTATTAATAAAAACAGATCCGTCACAAAATTTCCACCCATGTAAACGTAACATAAAAACAAATTTGAGACACCAGAGACTTCTATAATTTTCTATCTTTTCAATGTTAACAGCTATAATTACAATAATTTTCTTTCATGTCTTCATATGTTGTCACAAAATGATCACATGGGATGTCGGCATGTTGTTCCTGAAAGTTCCAGTACTCTAGGATCGGACACATCATGCCGACTCACCGACAAGCGCCATTTCTCCTATCAGACATTTTTGTATCGGCTCAAGCAAGTTTAGGTTCCCCTGTGAATGGAAGTGTGTCACGTCAGCAGCACAGGAAACCTGGGGATCAGATCCCTGTTGAAACCAGGAAGTAATTGTGTTTGTATAATCAGTGACAAGCGCGATAATCAGTGGCTGCATTTTTCACTCTATCAATAAATTTGTACTCCTCTGACGGTTGGTTTAAAGTTGTATCATTAATAAAATATGCATTCTTTCTCAGTGAATTGCATCCTGTACAGCTGAAAACAACTCTCTTTTGGTGCCCCTCTGTGGACATTTTTCCCGAAAAATGTTGGGCATATGGCCAACATCGCTTAACGCTTTGGAACATAGGGACAGTGTTTAAAATTTCGGTAAGTCATTGCTGCTCCTGAGTTTTGCTAAATATAACTCAATTTACTCTTCGATTTTACTGTGAGATCACTCTGGTTGTCTTGGTGTTACTGTAGAGGCAGGGGTGTTAATGTGTTGCCATTGACCATGAACATTATTTCATAACTAATTGTAGCCAAACCAGTCTTTTTGTTGTTGTACTGCCCTACTTATTATATTATATTCATATCTCATTATAGGGTGAATTTTTTTCTAAATTGTATAAATGAATAATAAACTGATAATTGTATTTAAGCAGTTTATATCGGTTTATATCGATATCACAAGACAAAAAAGTTTATAAATTCACTGCATAACACTTTATGTCTATCGGATTGTTGTTCTGACCTTTAGTTCTTGGGTGGCTTCCTCCACTGGAATTATGTGATGTTCCTTGTGCCTGGTATATCGCTGACACACCGTACACAAAGCTTCCTGGTCGTCCATGCAGAAGAAGAATAGTTTCTTTCCATGTAGACTGCAAAAGTTCTCTCTTTCCTCTGCTCCCTCTGTTGATTCCTTCCTACTTACTTGGGATTCTTGCCTTTCCACACTGCATTCTACACTTGATTTTTTTCTGTCCCTAAAACTATCCACAATGTTCCTCAAGACCAAATTGCTCAGGGGGTTTTCATTGAAACATTCTCTCCTACAAACAGGGCATGTCTTTCTGAACTGACTGCTCCAGCTCTTGTCTATGCATGTGCGGCAGAAGCTATGGCTGCAGTCCAGAAGCACTGGGTCGGTGAAGAAATCGCAGCACACAGGGCAGCACATATCCTCTTCTTGATTTGAAGTCAGTGAAGCCATCGCTCGAGATGTTTGCTCAGGTTTTGTTCAAGTTTTGTCAAGCTCAATGGCAGACTGCAGATTGTTATTATTTCAACATCGAAGACACTGCTTAGTAGAATGCTGCTCAGCAGGTACATCCTAAACAAGCATATCACCTAAATGGCCCTCCTTGTTTTCAACATTTATTTTCTCTTTTACTTCCTTAGAATAGTTTTGTGGTGTTTCATGAAAGTTTTTCACCATTAAAAAGAACCCTTACTGGCCCATTATATTATTTTATTAGGAGTCCCACTGATTGGCTATGAAAGTTTTGGCCCTTCATATGTTATCACATGACTTTCTGAAATGAGACAGAATGGTTTAACTGATAATTACAGTAACAGATGAATACTGAATAGCATTATTAAACATCTGTTTTAAAATATCTTAATACAATACTGACTTCCAAAAAACCTACTCTAAACTTTCCTTTCAAATCTGTCATATAGTTTATGACCGCTACAGGACGCACATGCCAAAAGGTTGCATTCACAACCCTTAGGTAGACACTATTTAAATTGACATGAATGTAAACGAGACTGAGGGATTGAAGCAGTATTAAATATGAACTTTTCTGTTAGGGGCAACATTTGCCTCCCGGCGTAGATTTTCAGGGGCATATTAATCTTTGTGAGGGTATATTTTTCTAACCAAATAAAAATAAACTGTAGGCCTATGTCATGTTTTGGTCAAATACTTCAGTAATGGTAGATTATGTAAGGGATAATCATGCAATCCCTGTGTACAGATGTTGTTCAGAAATATCAGACCACTAGATGACCAAATTTTCAAATCAGAATATTTCAGATAGTCATGTAATAAAATAATCTCAATCTGAATAATTACATAGGTTGGCCATTGAAAACTATAAATTTAAATCAACAAGCAATAATATGCCTAATTAGGGCTAGAATATATTATTAGGAAATGTTTCACATCAGAATCAAAAGTCATTATAAGGGCATTTTCAGGGGTCACATGACGCTTTTGTTCTGAGTGACACATTTTTGCAGAGCTCCCGCAAACATCGCCCAATTTTCTTATTTGTAAACCAAATTTAGTGGCTGTTTTGCTGATAATTTTCATCATCCAACTCCAAACCATGTCAGGGCCAGACTCCGCAGCTTCCCAATAAGAAACTAGAAGGGGTCACACAACAGAAAAAGGACAGCCGGCTGCTATCCATGGTAACAAAGATGGCAACTTGTCAGAAGAGCAGGTCAGCTTAGCACAGGTTGTAACTGACAACCTAAGTGTTTTGTTTGATGAGAAATTTGCTCGTTTTGATTTGACCTTGGACTCAATTACGACTCGATTAGAGGATAATACGAAACATATTACAGAGATGGAGACTTGTGTTTCCCAGACCGAGGGCAAAGTGGTGGAGCTTCACAACAAGATAGCAGTGCTTGAAAAAAATGCAGTCTCTTACTGAGAGAGAGCCAATGACGATGAATTTCAGCCAGAGGTAAAATATTTTAGTCTTTGGCCGGAAGGAAGGTGCAAAGCGTCATGAGCCTGTTAAATTTTTTCAAACATTGTTGTCCAGGCTACTGGATCTGGAAACAAAACACGGTGCTGTCAAAATCGACCGGGCACACAGGACACTAACCGCGCTCAGCCAGTGCTGATTAAGCTCCACAACTACACAGACAAGAGTACAATTCTGGCAGCAGCTAAGAAGAATGGTTGTCTTACCTATGATGGATGTAACATCTTTATCACACAGGATTCTCTGGTCAAAGTCAGGAAGGCGAGACAGGCATTCAACAACATCTTTGCCCAGCTCATTCAAAAAGGAGTCCACTTTGTGATGCGCTATCCTGCTAATCTGTGCTTCAACTTTAAAGGGGTTGAATACTCCTTTCACTAGGCACAAGATGCAAAAGCATGCGGGCTGGTATAACATAGCTGTTGACCGAGAACTGTGGGTTGGTCCCGGCTGGTTTGGATGAGTGTTAAGGTCCACTCTTATAGCTGTGGAATGCTCAAACAGACAGGTACTCTAAAGGTTCCCTTCATGTTAAATTTAAAGACTGCAATACCTTAGTTCACCCTGTGCAGTGTTGAGTTCCGTTGATACTCCGCTGTTTGCTTATACCTCAAGTTAAAATTATACAGTTTAATGTCATTTAAAGTGTCCCTTTTTTATTAGGGAGGGCACATACAGTGATTATAGCCACTTGTTTATTATAATGTGATACTTTGCTCAATGGGAGCAGGAGGTTTATATTGAGTTGAACTCCATCTTTTGATGTAATGTGGCCACTCTTTTTCGCATCATCCACTATCTTGTACGTACACTGGGGTGGGGGTTGTTTTGCCAATTCTTTGACAGCTGGATTGTGTGGGTTTGGTTTTGTTTTACGAGTGGTTTGTTCATTGCGCCGACCATCCTCTATATTATTTCAACACCCCGAGTCATTTTCATACTTGGATTTAGACGCTGCCTAGGCTTTTTCAGTGATACTGTAATATTTGTTCATAAGTGATCTTAAACTGATTAGCCTTAATGTAAAAGGCATAATCCATGTGGTCAAAAGGCAAAAAAAAATTTTCGGAAGGAGAAATGTCAGATTGCACTTTTTTCAGGAAACCCATCTCTTTGATATAGAGCACATGAAGTTGCATAGAAGTTGCTGGGTTTGTCAGTTCTTTTTTCCCTCTTATAAATCCAACAGTAGAGGGGTTGAAATTCTTCTCCACAAGAATCTCTCCTTTAAAATAGAAAAGTCATTCATAAATAATGAAGGCCGGTATGTACTCCTTTCAGGATTGCTATATGGGGAACATTGGTTGTATTTATGCCCCCACAGCATATGAGCCTCAATTGTTTCCCAAATTACTTGCAGACATTTATTCATTTTCATGCTTTCATTTACTCTTAAGAGGGGATTTTAAGTTGTTAGTTTAAGTGTTATATCCAACTATACACAATCCCCTCCAAAAGGTTGCATTCCAAGAAAATGTTCTAGGCTTTTAGAACTCTGCAATGATTTGGAAGAGGAACTATAGTTTTTTTTTCTCAGTCTCATCCAACTTTTTTGAACATCAATTTGTTTTTATAATCAAGAGGGATGCTGGATAGTATAGTGGTATGTTTTAATGGTATTAGTACTTTATCCGACCACTCTTCCATTACAATGATTGTACACCTCCTGTATAGAGATCCGTACAGTAGACAGTGGCGATTATACCCATTTTTATTGAGTTGCCCTCAGTTCATGCGGTATCTTAAACAGCAGTGGAAATACTTTATTGAAACTAATAAATCTCCTGAAATCAGCCCATCCCTTTTTTGGGAGTCCGCAAAAGTCTTATACTTCAGCCCAAAAAAGAGGCTATTAGAAATCAAGTAGAGCTCAATACAAAAATTCTAACTTTGGAGAGAGAATTTTAATTAATTCTTGTTCGGCTTCAGAACAGTTATTAACTAAGAAGGCAATCTTCTTTGCCACACATAGACATTAGGAATAAACCAGGACACCTTCTTGCCCATCTGGCAAGAGGGAGGACAAAGGTTAATGTAATATCATCATTAAAAGATCATTTAGGGATTAACAGATTTGAAAACAAATATATTAATACAATTATGAAGGAATTTTATCAAAATCTTTACTCATCAGAATGCCACTTTACAGATGAATGGAGGAGTTATTTCCTCAATAACATTAAGCTCCCTTCCATTATGCTGGAAGAATTGCCGGACCTCTGCAGACCAATTATGGAAGAGGAAGTTCTTAAAACCATTAATTTCCTTAGAGGAGGGAAGGCCCCTGGGCCAGATGGTTTTTGCCCAGAATTTTACCAAAAAATGAGAAAGACATAGTTGGGCCACTTACTGAAATGTTTGCAGAATCATTGTAAAAGGGCCAGCTATAAATATAGCAAATATTTTCTAATTCTTAAAAAGGATAAACCACCTGATTAATGTAACTCTTACAGACCCATCAGCTTAATTGGGGTTGATGTTAAACTGCTCTCTAGGTTGCTGGCAAGAAGACTAGAAGGGGTTCTCCCCAATCTTATAAACCCTCACCAAACTGGCTTTATACAGAAGCGTTTACATTCAGGTGAATTCTGAATGTATTGAATGTATGAATTCAATATATCAATGCTATCTGGCTATTTCTGTGTCACTTGACAAAGAGAAAGGCTTCAACAGGTTAGAGTGGGGGTACCTCTGTAATTACTAAGGACTTGCAGTTGGATCCTTTTCCAATTGCTAAAGGCACCAGGCAGGGTTGTCCGCTTAGCCCGGTTCTGTTTGTGCTGGTCCTGGAACCTCTAGCTAAGGTTATTAGACATCATGAAGGCATAAGAGGCATCTCAATAGGGGGTGGTGAGCACAAAATAGCATCGTATGCAGATTCTATTTTGCTGTTCTTATAATTCCCTGAATCTTCTTTACCAACAATGCAGTCATTCAGTTCAATTTCAGGTTACAAAATTAACTTCGTTAAATCGGAAGCCCAACCGCTAGGCAATTTGAATAATTATCCCTGTGGGATTTCTTTAATGTTTCTCTGTTAAACATGTAGATGGATGTTGCTGTGCCTGTCATGACATGGAGATAAATGCTAACGTGAACAGTTAGAACAGACATGTTAGTATTGCATTGGTGCACTGTGAAAAATTACTCTGTGGGATTGTAGTTGTAACAATAAAATTTTTTTTTCAACAAATAAATCTATGTTTGTTACTTTCCTTTGAAATTTTGAGTAATTTACGTAGAATCAATTTGTTGCAAACATATATTTTTTTCAATTAAATGTTGTGTGTATTATCTTGAGTAATCTTGACAAGGTTTTTTAGATGTGTGCCTTTTTGAAATACTATTTAAGTTAAAATTACTTTGAATAAACTGTTGCATTTGGCTGCTGCAAGTCATGATTTAATGTTCATGGCTGAGGCCATTTTGACTCTTCGGTTGAACAAGTATGACAGGACTGCATTTTTCTGCATCACTGACAACCCAACTGCACCGAAAAAGGTACGAATCAGATTACATATGTGCTAATTAATGGTCGGATACTTTAAATGTCACCAAATACTCAATGATAAAGCAAAATGTTTGCTTTATTAGCTGGTTTATAAGTACTCTTACATAAATTGGCCTTGTATTGCATGTGGATTAACTATAATCAGCCAGTCAATGATTTCCCACCGTGTTTTTCTTTATCTGTAACGCAACTGTTGACAAACACTGCAAGTAATATACTTATGTTTTTTTTTTATATATATCAGGATTAATGAATTATATAGTTGTGGATTAATTGCATTTTATTAGCTGTCATTTACTTTGTTGTAATTTGGATGAATTACAGTATGTGCTCGATGCGTTATTAAATCAGTGCGTTTTGACCGTAAGCAATGAATTATCATTAAAAACGTTTAATTATAGATTTTTTTCAAACAAACATGCAGTGTTTCGCTTCAGAAGACATTGAGCGACTGGATTGATATGGATTACTATTATCCTGCATAAATGTGACTTTTAAACCTTTAAAGTGTTGGTTGCCATTTTCTTCCATTCTATGGACCTTCACATATGAAAACTTCTAAAAATCTTAATTTGAGTTCTGATGAACAAAAAAAGTCATAAACTTCTGGGATGGAATGAAGGTGACTAAATTATGAGATAATTTTTATTTTTGGGTGACTATTCCTTTGAAGAATAGTTCACCCAAAAATGTAAATCCACTCATGGTTTACTTACCTTTAAGCTATCCCAGATGTGTCAGATGATTCCAGCTCATTTGTTCATACAAAGCATGTAAATGGTTGCCAGCAGTCTTCCAGCTGTTTGACGGTCCAAAAAGCACATTTAGACAGAATAAAAATAATACACATTACTCTAGTCAATCAATGAATGTCTTCTGAAGCAAATCGATAGGTTTGTGTAAAATAATAGATCAAGTAGATACAAATTGCTTTCTGCCAACAGTCGACAATGCATCAGTGATGCATTTACATTTTATCCAAAGCGACCTACAGTGCACATATTAGAAGGACAATCCCCCCGGAGCAACCTGGAGTTAAGTGCCTTGCTCAAGGACACAGTGGTGGTGGCTGTGGGGATCGAACCAGCAGCTTTCTGATTACCAGTTTACCAGTTATGTGCATTAGACCACTACACCACCACGCACTTTGTATGCAACATAGGAACGAACGTTACGTGAGAGTTAGTTCATTTCAAACAGTAATACAGCACTGGGTGAAAGCAATGATTTAAAGTTAAAAATGTTTTAATTATCAGTGCATTAATCGATGCTTCAGTTGTTGTGGTGTTGATTCACATTGTTTCTAGATTATTGTGCAGAGTGATCAGATGCATTTTAAATAATTGTAAAAAGCTTCATTGGCCAAAAACATTTACTTTATCACAAAAACCCAAATCTCACTGTTTTTTGGCTTGGCACAAAATGACCAGCCAACATAATTTCACTAATCATACGAGCAGCACATGGGAAAGTGTGAACGAGTACTAGTCAGGTGAAATCACTCTATCATTCTGATTGGATTATAAGAGCAGACTGTTTGCTATAAAAGGAGGGAAGAAGTGTTTCCAATCATTGTGTTCTTGTTAGCAATGGTTACCTCCAAACAAAGACATGCACGCATCATCGCGTTGCATCAAAATGGCCTCGCATGCAAGGAAATTGCTGCAAAGAATATTTCACCTGAAAGAACCATTTACCAGATCATCAAGAACTTCAAGGAGAGAAGTTCAACTGCAGTGAAGAAGGCTTCAGGACATCCCAGAGTGTCCAGCAAGCATCCCAGAGTGTCAAAGAATGGGAGGTGTTCGGGGCTCTCAAGAACGACCCCTAGTGTCACTACCTCGACACAAAATCGAGTGAGTGACAGAAGGGGAACACAATTTATGTCACTGCCAATACTTTTGGCCATGGCTTTAATGTTTAATCTAATTGAATTTGATGTTTTAACATTGTTCAAAATGTACAATACACACTGACTTCAAGTACGGTTCTCAGTGATAGGTTAATGTAAATAGATCAAGACCAATGGTCATGTTGAAATAAGTACTGTTGCTACCTTCTTGTAGGACATACAAGGTTTGATACCAGGCTTGTTTTTAATTTTTTAATTTTTATTTATGTACTTAAAGCTGTTTACAGGCCTCTTTATGGTAAAGGTGGATACGTTCAGCTGAAACAGATGGTGTCATGTTACTCTGTATTTTACAGATTTGATATGATGTTGTAACACTATAAAGTGATTTAAATGTTTTGTTTTGAGACACTTGTTAACTGTTTCATGACACTATTAAAGAAGAAGAATATAGGAACATTTAAATATTGATTGAATACATTTGAAAATTAAAAAGAAGTAACTTAAAAAAATGTGTGGTTTATCAGGAGAAATTAGAAAACATTGCTTAAAAAAACAAGGTTAAAGACAAGATACTTTTTTGTAAATTGATCAAATTGAGTTGGCATTACTAAAGAGTGCAAGTGAATGAAAACATGTAAAGTCTAATAGGACAAACAAAAATAAAATTAGTTTAAAACACTCAAAAAGCTGATGCCATTAGTTGCCTCAATTTTGAGTAAAACTGGCACATAATTTTTTACAGTGTGCAAAAACCCACTCATGGCTATACAGTATGTTAGAAAAGCTTATATGAATTGAGTTACCTATGTCACTTACATTTATGCATTTACATTTTACATTTACATTTATGCATTTGGCAGACACTTTTATCCAAAGCGACTTACAGTGCAATTATTACAGGGAAAATCCTGGCAGATGCTTTTATCCAAATCTGGCCCACCCCTTAAAAAATTATTTGTTTGTGACAAAGTGGCAGTTAATACCTGGTAAACAATAGAATTTGCTTATAATTATTGTCAGAAGTTAGCAGCTCTAGACTGATAGAAGTGAACCTGCAGCAAACCTGTGGAAACAATGAAGATTTTGGCGCAAAGCTCATTTGCTTGTAAAAATAATAAATGGCAAATTTGCGTCATGTTAGCCACAGGGATTGACAGAACTTTGTAAGGGACATTTTACCTTATTCAGGGCAAGCTAAGTGACGTAAAATAAAAACAAACATACAAAAAAATGAAGTCATATCTAGTATAGTGGGGCTGGTTGCACAAGCCATGTGTTATTTGCAACAGTAAGTTACAATTTGAATACTACTAAATATTTGAGCATTATGTTTAAACGTCAGCCATTACAGGATAACACTGGAATTCAACACTACTGTTTAGAAATTTGAAGGCTACTTTTTGGATCAGTAAAGGTTAACATCATATTATGCGACTACACATTGATTTACGGAGAGCATGAAACCAAATTGATAAGTCTTGCGTTAAGAACGGGTGGTGCAACCAAACTGACCCTTCACTATCACTGCCTTAAAAGCTTTTTTTGACCAATCCTGTCTTAGCAACTGCTGCCGGACAGCCATTACTCTGACGTGACTTTTGCTATTTTCCAATGGAGCCTGTATTCAAGGGCAATGTGTGTAGTAGTTTTAAGTGGGATTTTATCAAAATGATCTAAAAATGTAAAACACGATGTTGTTGGGTTATTTATAATAGTGAAACGAGGTACCCAGAAACGGTACACACATTATTTATTTTTCTTTCTAAAAAAATGAAAAACATTTAAATATATATTGAGAGGAGCATACTATGGATTAAACTGTGTCAGTCCTAATTCCTAAATGAGCATGACAAACATCAGTGAGGACACCTACATTTGCTCCCAGGTAAATTAAAACTAATAACTGAATGTAAATCAATTTATGTTTTGATTCAAGTAATCGAAAAATCTATAGTAAATAAACACTTCACAGCTTCAAAATGAGTGTGTTATGAGACATTATAAGCAGTTCTGCTATCAAATGATGCTTTTTTCTTTTCAAGTGACTTGTGATTAATTGTTTTAATTTATTCTAATTCAGTTTCCGCAGTTTTAAATCAAATTTTTGTGTAATTGAATGATTTCTGTTACAAAAAACTTCATATAAATGTGCCTAAAAATGCCACTCATCATTCCACACTTAAGAATATTTTCCATTCAGTTTATGAGAATATTTAGCAAACAAAACACTGTTCATGGCAGTCTCCCAATTATTTCAATGGGGAGTTCTGCAGAGCTTGTTAGAGCGAGCTACCATAACCAAGGGGGGCAGTTACAAACTAACTTGAAGTTATTAAACCCTTGGGTTGAACTGTTGATCCCAACTTGTGATACCTTACTCAAAGCTGGTCCAACCCTGACTACTAAGTGCCTCAGACATAGCTTTGAGTAATAGTGTTAGTGTTTATATTAATGTGATGAACTGCACCTGTGGTTATATTTTGCTAGGACACATGTGTTAACTTAAGCATAAATTACTTTATACATCCACTAAAAATCAACTTTGGACCAGTTTGTTAAAAAATGACTGCAAAAATGAGTAAGAAAATAATCTTACATTATTATTATTTTTGCAGATTTTACTTATTTTTGTTGATATTTTGTTATATATTGCAATGAAATTCATACATTTTAAAGTGTGGCTTAAGTGTCCATATAGTTTTCAGTGGCACAATCGTAGATTGTTTTCCAAAGAACCAATGAATGCAGGAAGGTTCATGCTGTAGACCCCTTTTAAGAACTTACATTTTTAAGAGAAAATAAAGGGAAAGTCTGGGCTGGTATCTCAGTGGCTGTGTATTTGTGCTTCTTTTTTTTTAGTTCAGACACATCAGAATGTGAGGGACAGAAGTCTCACGCCACAGTCTCCCACTGATTCACTCCTCAGCACAGCGAGACAGCCTCTCTAACACCGATTCACACTGATGCTCAAGCCAGGGCTCCGGAAATAGCCTAGTTTTAGAAGGGTATATGCTCATCAACAACAAACCTAGAAAAATACCTCTTGTCCATGCACCCACTGCCTAAATTGAATTGCCCTTGTTCTGTTGTTGTTGTTGTGTACAACACTATGTATGCTGCTCTGCACACTGATAGATGTTTACAAGAAAACAGGTTTTTATAAGTGTGTTTGGCTGTCTTTTGCTTTAAATGTGTGTGGAAAAATTGGGGTTTCCCCAAAACCCTAAGTATTAAACTTCAGCATGTAACTGACCCACACTAATTGTGTTATGGACATAATCAATACCTCAAATTGTACAGCTTGTCAAACTTGAGAGGTGTGCTATTACTTTACAAACCTTTCAGACTTTTCTAATTGGAATTACATGTGGGATCCCAAAGACTTGTGACAGTCTAAACGTTACCTGGGTTTTATTGATGTCTTTTTTCTGGCTATTGCCTAAATAGAGGTAGCTGGTCATGTGTAATACCACTTGGAGCTGCTTGAGGGCACTAGTGCACGCTGGCTACCATATATAAGCCTGATAACCCACGAACAAGACAGTTCAGTTTGGCAGAGGGAAACCACATGGTGCTACCTACTTAATTGTTTGAAGTCCTGTTTGAGAGCTCTTTAGAGTTTATGCTCAGATGTAAGTATTGGCTAACTGGGTTAATGTCTTGATATATTTGTAATTAATAATGACTGATGCTATATATTTTGCTTTCTTTTGAAGAAAGGACTTTTCAATCTATATAAATATAATTTCACTGTTGGACCATATCAACGCTTGTTGTGCAATTTCACCCATGTCCATTATATGAGCATTTGTTGGGATGATCCTCTACACTTCTCTGGGAAGCGAGAAATGGGGATCTGGGTGTTACCACGTTGTAGCAATGCAACAAATCCCATTGACTATCTTCACTTCACACTCATACAGGATTATAACATTGCATCGCTCTCAAATAACCTTGTGGATTTATACTCAACTCATCACCATCATCAGTGAAATTCATCTAAAGACTGGACATTGATGATAAGTTTCATTATATTGTCACATTCACACTTGTTATGTATATTGTTTTTTGTTGGGGCAATTATATATGTGTGTATATATATAGATTAAATGCACGTGTAGATTAAAATAGAGAAAAAAAAGAATATTTGTTGCTTGAAGTGGTTTTATCATTCAGTACCAGTTGAATTTCTGTTGAACCTCCTCAGGGTAACACCTAAAAAAAATAAAGGGGGTGTTACAGACTTATATTAAAGGTTTGACCCAATCCATATCTAGGACTCTTGGTGGGCTTTTTGGACTTGAGCACCCAGCAATTACAAATCAATGCCCTAAAAACATGGTCAGGAAATGTAGTCATGTGGAGAAATTCTTTAACGTCAGAGAGAATCTATCTCTATTCATTGCATGTGTTGATAGAAGTGTTGCGTGTGTGAGGTTACCACCATGTGTTCCAGACTAGTGATCGACTGATATGGATTTTTTTAATGTCTGATGCCAAGATCCAGAGAGCAGGGTGGCAGATACAATGCCAATATATTACACCATTTAATATAGTAGAAAACATAAAATTTTTTAAAAATAAATAAACTATATATATTTGAGTAAATATAGTAAACTATATTTACTCAAGTTCACACTAAACTTTAACATTGTAAGAAAGAATCTAAAAAATAATATTGTTTTTAAATGGTAGATAGCAGTTTTCTATCTGTCTATATATAAAAACACATAAAAGAGTTTAATTTCCTCTAAAATAGTGGCGCAAAAGAAAAACGTCTTTTTCAAGATGTCTTTTTCGCTTGTGTCTGTTTCCTGGTTGCGATCTTTACCTCTCCGCTTCCCACAGCCACTATCGCTGCCTCGTGTTGGGCACTGCCAACGCAGGGACAGCGCAGGTACTGCATTGGTGGATGGATCATGCTCTCGCGTTGCGGTCGTGGCTTTCTCTCGTAAAGGGAAAGCCACTCCAGCGGCTCCCCGACTCGGTCCTTCTACCCACGGGTATGAGGCAGGGGTCGGTTAGCACTGGGGGCGATTTGGGGATTTCAACGGGAGCTTCTCCGCCGGGAAACCCACCACGGATCTCCCATTCCACCGCATGCTCGTTTGCCCCAGCAAGTTTGCGATGTGACCGCCGGCTCATCTCAGGGTGAGTTCACGGTCACGTTCGTGGCTCGCGAAGTGGATGAGCTTTCGATTACAGCATCGGAGAGTGGGTTGGTTCAGTCTGTCTCCATGCGCAGCTGATGGCCATGCTTGCCTGGGCAGCTGTGAGTGTCGGGATGGAGTGGAATCCTCTGCTCCCCCCTGAACCCTCGCAGCCCGGTGATCAGTCGTGGGGCTCCGAGCGCCGCTTATGGCCTTGCCCCGCCCCCGTATCTTGTACCCTAAAACAAGGCGACGTTCCTTAGCCGACCGCAGGCTTCTAGTGGGTGTGTAGCTCTGCAGAAATGATTTTAAGTATGCTGGAGCAGACCCAGTGACTGTTCTGTATGCCAGTATCTGAGCCTTGAATTTGATACGTGCATCAACCGGTGGTGAGTGGAGACTCCTCCTTGGACCTGGATGTCCTGAAGCTCAGTGCTCTGTAGCGTCAGCCAGAGGGCAACAGTTCAAAGATGGAGTGGACACGGTGTGTGGGGTCCAAAGTGATTCTACCAGCACATTTCCTCACTCTGGAGACATACAGGTCTTGAAGGGTGGGCAGTGGGGCACCAATAATCATCTCAGCAGTCCTAGCTGTCCATTGTATTTTCCTAATTTCTGATTTGGTGGCTTAACCAGACAGTTATAGATGTACACAGGGCAGACTCAATGACTGCTGAGTAGCACTGTGTCAGCAGCTCCTGTGGCAGGTTGCACTTCCTCAGCTGGCAAAATATGTACAACCTCTGCTGAGCCTTGTGGGTGTCCCACTTCAGGTCCTGAGAGATGGTAGAGCCCAGGATCCTGAATGACTCCACTGCTGCTACAGTGCTGTTCAAGACTTCTCCACTGTTTTGAGCATGTTCATCTCAAGGTTGTTGTGACCGAACCAAACAGCCTGCTGTTCAACCTCCCATCTGTATGCAGACTTGTTACCGTTGCAGATGAGGCTGATGACTGTGGTGTTGTCTGCAAACTTCAGGAGCTTGACAGAGCAGTCCTTTGCATGGCAGTCCTTCATGTACAAAGAGAACAGCAGTGGAGAGCGAACACATCCCTGAGGAGTACAAGTGCTAATAGTGAAGGTCCCGGATGTGAGTTTCTCCAGTCTCACTAGCTGCTGCCTATTTGTCAGAAAGCTGGTGATCCATCAACAGACTGGGGTGGGCATGGAGTGCTGGTCAGTTTGGTTGAGAAATGATCAGACACGATGGTATTGAAGGCTGAACTGAAGTCCACAAATGTGATCTTTGCATAAGCCCCAGGTCTTTCGAGGTGTTGCAGGATCTAATGCAGTCCCATGTTGACAGCATCATCCACAGACCTGTTTGCTTGGTAAATAAACCGAAGGGGGTCTAGCAGGGATCCAGTGATGTCCTTCATGTATGCCAAAACCAGTCTCTAAAATGACTTCATGACCACAGATGTGAGAGCGACAGGTTTTTAGTCATTAAGTCCCATGATTTTAGGTTTTTGGGGTGGAATGATGGTGGAACATTTGATGCAGCAGGAAACTTCACATGGCTCCAGTGATCTATGAAATATCTGTGTGAAGATAGGGGCAGTTTGTCAGTGCAGACTTTCAGATAGGCAGGTTAAACACCTTCTGGGCATGAAACTTTCCTAGACTTTTTTTTTCTGAAATACCTGGCACACATCCTCCTCACAGACCATAAGTGCAGGTTGAGTAGCAGGAGGGGGAGAAGGGGGGGTTCCAGGAGGTGTTGGTGTGCATGAAGTGAAGATCTAAGTGGAGGAGGGGTGTGAGACTGGGCTTTTCAAACCTGCAGAAAGACACATTCAGGTCATCAGCCATTTGTTGATTCTCTACAGAGCGTGGGGTGGTGTCTTGTCCTTGGTGATGCTTTTCAGGCCTTTACTCACAGATGCAGGATCATTGGTTGAAAAGGGTTTTTTCAGCTTTTCAGAGTATCTTCTTTTAGCCACTCTGATTTCCTTAGTGTGTTTCTGGCCTAGTTGTACAATATTTTATCCCCACTTTTTTAAGCATCCTCATTGGCATGAGAAGCTGTCTGAGTTTTCCTGTAAACCCATGGTTTATCATTATTGAATGTAAAACATGTCCTAGTAATCGTGTGTTCCATTTGTCTCGGAAGTCAGAGCTCCGAGTTATTTTATGAGTTCTGAGACCGGAACTGACAAATGAAACGCCCCCGATGTTGAAATTCCTACTCGGAAATCTGGACAAACTTGGAGGACCCCGAGTTCAGAAAGCAAGACGGCTGCGAAGAGCATCAACTGTAGTATGCTGTGGGTCGTATACATAATACTGTATTACTGTTGCCTATAGACATGTTGCTATGATCCTGTTATGTATGAATTACCATGTACTCTGTTGTTTATAAACTGGTACACCTAAAATTAGCTAGGTCGCTGCTGCTAACAACGACAATGGTTGCAGCTGCTGCTACAAGAACAATGGTCTATGTAGCTACAACAACACTGCCTAACATTACAAACTGAGCAGAATTGTGAGCAGGAAATTGTAACGGAAAATACATAAAATAGGTTTTTAAAAAGTTTAGATCCCTCTTAGAAAATTAATTCGGAATATAGTAATGTTTTGTGATATGTACTAAAAATTTTGTTACACATAAACCCTGTCAGGCAAATTTATATTGCAAATATACATGTGTACTTCCATAGGGTACTGCCCTTTGTTTACACCGCTGGTTTGATATAATGTGGTTAATATGTTTTTATACAATCAAATACACGGAACATTAACATACCTTCTCTGCTTTCTGTCATCTTACTCGAGGTCTCTTAGGTGAAGGGCATAATTATTTTGTAGCTCTCTGTACTCCGAAAGAGCTAGTGCAACAATTACTTTCCTGCAGGTGTCCATCTTTTTCCGACTTGTCGTGTTGTGTGTAAATGGAACGTATCCAAATTGGATTTCTTGTTTTTTTTACGGATATGACGTCAATCTGAGTCCCGAGCTCTGACTTATGAGACATATGGAATGCAGCATAAGTATACACATATCCTCACAGAAGTCTGTCCAGGTCTGTGACTGCAGTTTCAAAAACACTTAAATCTGTGCAGTCAAAGCAGGCTTGTAGTTCCAGCTCTGCTTCATTAGTCCACTCTTTACAGTCCTTACTACAGGCTTAGCTGAAGTTTCTACTTGTAAGTCGGGAGAAGATGAACTGGACAGTGATCAGAGAGTCCCAAAGCTGCTTGAGGGACAAAGCGATATGCATACTTTACAGTGGTGTAGCAGTGGTCCAGTATATTTCTGTCTCTGGTGGGGCATGTGATGTGTTGTTTGTATTTTGACAGTTCATGGGTGAGGTTAGCTTTATTAAAATCTCCCATAATAATGATAAGACAGCCTGGGTGTTGTTGCTCAGTGTCTGTGATGTGATCAGCCAGTTGTTGCAACGCTGTGTTCACACATGCTTGTGGCGGGATGTACACACTCAACAGAATAATTGAGGAAAACTCCAGAGACAAGTTGATGAAGAGTGCTTCTAAATTAGGACAGCACATCTTCTTCAATGCTGTTACATCTGTACATCAACTTTCATTGATGTAAAAGCATGTTCCACTGCCTATCGTTCTCCCAGATGATTCCACAATGGGATCCACACAGCTGGAATCCCAGCAGATGTAACACGCTGTTCAGGATGGCTTCATAAATCCAGGTTTCTGTGAAACACAGAGCAGCAGAGTTAGAAAATTCCTTATTTATTTGAGTGAGCAGAAGCAGTTTCTCTGTTTTGTTGGCGAGGGAGCGGTCATTTGTCAAATGAATACTCTGAAACAGAGTCCTAAAGCCATGTTGATGAAGCTTCACAAGCACGCCGGCTCGCTTCCCTCACTTGCGTCTCTTGGAGCACTTGTAGGCCACCGTTGCTCCTCCAACTAAGATGTCTAATAAAACGTTTGAATAATCAAACACCGGCAAAAAATAATCAGGTATGCTCTGCCGAATAGTCAGCAGTTCATCCCTGGTGAAACTGATCGGGAAAGAGTGACCTCGGCCTCTGCAATATATCGGTCGACCACTATTCCATATCATCTTGCTATTGGCACCCTATAGATGAAACCAAGCCAAAGCTGTAGGCCAAGGAAAGTCTCTCCAGGAATGGTGGAAGATGTAGAAAGCATTTTCTCTAATGCTGGTTGGCAGATTAATTCTAAATCTAGATGGCTGCAGTCATGCTCTGTTGTGCTGTTGTAATTGGCTGAGTCAATGTTAATCTGTTTGTCCTTGATCTTCAGGTATTAAGTGGATATGGTCAGTGCAGGTGGCTGAGAAAGCCTAAGATTCCATCAGACACTTTAAATCAAATTAAACAGATGTTGGTTATGTATGTCTTCATCACATTTGTTTACCTTTTGTAGAGATTTTGTATTTTGTAGAGATAATATATAAATGGCAATTAGGATGCATTGAAATAACAGTAAAACATGGGGTTTTGCATCATGGCTTAAATTATTTGAACAATTTATTGATAAAACATCTAAAATAATCATCCAAAATCATTGGCAATAATATGCAGTTGTTGACCTGTTTGTTAACCTCTCTTCTGGAATGGCTTTACACTCTCTAAAAACTGCTGCCAAGATTTGCTTCACTCTCCCCCAGCTCAACAAACCAATTCTATATTCATCTCATTTTGTGCACTGAGCCATTGTCTTAGCCAAACTATTGCCTAAATGCTAGTTAGTGCTGGTTTTGTGCTGAACCAGCTAGTGGACCAGCACAGCCGGTCTTTTCAGCAGCTTTGCCAGAACCTATGACTATCTTAGACCACCAGTCCCAACTGAAAGAAACTAATTTGTCTATTGACTGCCAGATGATGAGGCATGACTACTCATTCCACCAATTGCATTTTCAGTTTTTGTTCAATGAAAATTAGTTTGAAAGCTCTCCAGTCGATGCTTAGTATTGAACGGTGATTCAAAACTTGTCTGTTGCCACATGACCACAGAAAGTCCTTTTCCCAGTGAAATCTAATTTGTTCAGAAATTAGGGAAGGCTTCAACAAAGCCAAACTGATCAAGATACTTACTAGCTACTGAGAGCATTCACCCAAAATAAATAAATTTGTGCATCTTTTTCCAGGCATTTGGCCATGCTTGAGTGGCTGATTCAATATTAGGATGATCTAGCCTTCTGGTTGCATTTGTTATGTTGCTGGATTAACCAACTGAGTGCGTTTTCTCTTCTGTCACTCACTCGGAGTTGTGTTGATGTAGTGACTCTAGGGGTCGCTCTTGGGAGCCCCAAACACCTTCAAATCTTTGAGAAAAGTCCAATGAGAATTGGCGAATGGAATTTGCATGCCACTCCCCAGACATATGGGTATAAAAGGAGAAGGAATGCCCACTCTCATTCAGATTTGTTCTTCAGAGCCGAGCGGTTGTGTATCAGAGAGCTGAATACTACTGCTGTTCCATTCACCTCGAAGAAGTTTATGCTGTTGGATATACGGCCCTTTCCAGCGGCTTTCTCTCCTTCTGCATGCCTAGTGCATATTACGGCCCTGGGCACATTGACGGCACTAATAAGAGATTATATTTGTGCTAAAAGATGATATTTCTTCTTTAAGAGCAAACACATTGACGTGAACATCTTTTTAAAGATAAGTCTTTATTAAGATTCCTTTCCATCATTGTGTGATTCCTGGAGGCGGTCGTTATCTCTCTGCCTCGCGTGTCTGGGCAGTGATCACACTGAGAAAGCATTTGTGGATGGTTCATGTTCTCATTGCGAGAATATTACCATGGCTACGTTGCGGTCGTGCCTTTCCTTCTTTCAGGGTAAAGCCATTCCAGCCACCCCCGCGCAGCGCCGTCTACCTACGTGTACGAGGCTAGCCCGGCTGGTGCTGGAGGCAATTTGGGGAGTTCAATGGGCGTGTTCTCACTATGTAAATCCCCGCAGATCTCCCGCTCCCCAGCACGCTCTTTTGTCCCCGTTGAGTTCCGAGATGAGACTAGCTCGCCTCATGGCCAGCTTAATGTCAGGATGTGTTCAGGATGTGTTCTCGATTGCAGCATTTGAGAGTAACTTCAGTGCAGGGCGAGAACGCCGCCACCCTGCGTGCGGAGATCGTGACCCTTCTTCGCAAGGGCGCGATAGAGCCTGTCCCTCCAGCCGAGATGATGAAAGGATTCTACAGCCCTTACTTCATCATGCCAAAGAAGGCGGTGGGTTGCGGCCAATTTTGGACCTGCGAGTTCTGAACCGGGCCTTACACAGACTCCCATTCAAGATGTGATGCAGAAACACATTTTGACGTGCGTCAAGTATCAACATTGGTTTGCGGCGGTAGACCTGTATGACGTGTACTTTCACTATTCGCTATTGCCTATTGCTGGAAGTCTCTCTCTCTCTCTCTCTCTCTCTCTCTCTCTCTCTCTCTCTCTCTCTCTCTCTCTCTCTCTCTCTCTTTATATATATATATATATACACTCACCCAAAGGATTATTAGGAACACCATACTAATACTGTGTTTGACCCACTTTCACCTTCAGAACTGCCTTAATTCTACGTGGCATTGATTCAACAAGGTGCTGAAAGCATTATTTAGAAATGTTGGCCCATATTGATAGGATAGCATCTTGCAGTTGATGGAGATTTGTGGGATGCACATCCAGGGCACGAAGCTTCCGTTACACCACATCCCAAAGATGCTCTATTGGGTTGAGATCTGGTGAATGTGGGGGCCATTTTAGTACAGTGAACTCATTGTCATGATCAAGAAACCAATTTGAAATGATTCGAGCTTTGTGACATGATACATTATCCTGCTGGAAGTAGCCATCAGAGGATGGTACATGGTGGCCATAAAGGGATGGACATGGTCAGAAACAATGCTCAGGTAGGCCGTGGCATTTAAACGATGCCCAATTGGCACTAAGGGGCCTAAAGTGTGCCAAGAAAACATCCCCCACACTGTAACTACACTGGTTTTAAATGAGTCCACGCTTCTTACTGATGTTCACATTTATTCTTCTTTGCCGTATCATGGAACACCATGAAAACGTGTTCGCCTGGTAAACCAGCTGTAGAAAATAGACGGAGCTTAAAAGTTCGCTGCTTTCACCCGCCACTCTCTCTTCTCTCTGACATGTTGCTCTCAAAGCTTCCGGGGTTAATCATGTGACTATCAATAAACAACCCTTTTTCTTCTGCAATAAATTTAACAATGACAACATAACAGCTTTAAGTCACACTACACAGAATTACAATAAACAAGACACATTATAATTTACATTACAAACCAACGTTTCCAGTCTTCAACTGTCCAATTTTGGTGAGCTCTTGCAAATTGTAGCCTCTTTTTCCTATTTGTAGTGGAGATGAGTGGTACCCGGTGGGGTCTTCTGCTGTTGTAGCCCATCCGCCTCAAGGTTGTTCGTGTTGTGGCTTCACAAATGCTTTGCTGCATACCTCGGTTGTAACGAGTGGTTATTTCAGGCAAAGTTGCTCTTCTATCAGCTTGAATCAGTCGGCCCATTCTCCTCTGACTTCTAGCATTAACAAGGCATTTTCGCCCACAGGACTGCCGCATACTGGATGTTTTTCCCTTTTCACACCATTCTTTGTAAACCCTAGAAATGGTTGTGCATGAAAATCCCAGTAACTGAGCAGATTGTGAAATACTCAGACTGGCCCGTCTGGCACCAACAACCATGCCACGCTCAAAATTGCTTAAATCACCTTTCTTTCCCATTCTGACATTCAGTTTGGAGTTCAGGAGATTGTCTTGACCAGGACCACACCCCTAAATGCATTGAAGCAACTGCCATGTGATTGATTGATTAGATAATTGCATTGAGAAATTGAACAGGTGTTACAAATAATCATTTAGGTGAGTGTGTGTGTGTGTGTGTGTATGTGTGTATATATATATATATATATATATATATATATATATATATATATATATATATATAATTTGTATTGTATACCGTGTATTCTATATTGTGTGTATTGTATACTGTACATTTGTATATTATTATTTGTATATTGTGTTGTACCAATCTATAATAAACATCAGATTTACACATGTAATATCACTGTCATAACTACAATGTTGCTCGTAACTACACCCAAGACTTTCACCCATTGTTGCACTTGTGTATATGGTTGAGTGACAATAAAGTGATTTGATTTTGATTATTGACCCAAAAAGTGTAAGCAGTGCCTGTCAGCACACACTCTACTGAATAAAAGATTTGGGTTGGAATGTAAGGCATAGAGTGCCAGAAAAGGAAAGCAGGAAAAAAGACTCTTTCAAGCACCTCTTTGGTGCCAAAATAGCAGCTGAGAATTGTGGAAATCCTTAAACCTTTGACCCAGATCTCTTCAGAGAGTGCAATGCATTAAGAACAACAATAGGTATCCTCCTAAAATATGTTTTATTTCACACCAAAAATCATAAATTCTTTGAAGGGTCGAGATTACAGTTAATTCAGAGACATTTCCATTTGATGGACATCATGTCATTACACTGACCCACTTTCAAAAGTATGCTGGCAAATGTTGTATTCACCTGGGAAGAATTCAGTCACTAAATTCAGGCTTAAAATGGATGTGGATTTAATGATGTCTGCATTGGATCCAAGACTGACGAGCACAGATGAGTTCTGCTGCTGTCCTCATTTTGCACTGAACCTTTGGCTCCAGGTGAATATTTATTATTTTATTTTTTTTACTTCAAAACACGAATATAATCATTCCCAATAATAAAATCATGTCAATATTTTCTTAAAAATTATGTATTTTAAAGAGAGTTGTCTGCTGAAATTGAAGATAGTAATACATGTTCCAGAGGTACTTGTACTTATTACGTCAGGCATTTTGAATTTATATTGCATTGTCATTAAAACACAATGGGCAAATTCCAGTCAAAAGTGATCATCTTTATGCCTTACTTCAAAGGGCAGGGAAAATATAGATTTTCCAATGCATCACAATCTTAATTTAAATGATATTTAAATCGATTCTTATATTCCAAGATCAATCTTTTACCCTATGTGCAACCTTCAAAAAATAAATAGTAAAGTAAATACTTTGCATATCAACCAAATTTAGCATATAATCCAAATTGCACCCTATGCAACTATAAATGTCTGGGACTTGCCACTGCCTGGTACATTTTCAGATTTCACTCAACATTGAATAGTATAGTGTTCACACAGAGATCCTTTCACAGCATTTTTACAGTAAAGTTTGGTTTGACTCGTTCAGTTTAATGGGTGTTAAAATACGAGATTCACACGATCCATTTGTCATTCAATAATGTCTCTTTAAATGTCCTTTCTGTTCTTTACAGTCATGTGTTGATTAAAAAACAACCACAAAGAAACATTTAATTCTAATCACACATAGCACGGATGCAGCAAAGAAGCTGTGTGATTCCACTCCATTTGTTAATGTGCACTCAATAAAAACCCTTCTGGAAGATGCTCGCTGAACTGCTGCTATTCTTAACCTCGTGTTCTCCTGCACGGATATTGTGTTTTGTCTTTGCTTTATGCTATACAGAATTTATCTGATTGAGAACACTCTGAGCAGTCAAGTAAAAGGTTCAACTTTTGATACACCGAATCATGTAAGAAAACAATAAGGCGCCAATTACAGCAGAGTTTGTCTTTGGGAGAAACGCCAACAAAACATCTGGGAGAGATGAGTTGAGTTGAGCTTACTTTTTTGTTCAGCCATGGCTAAAAATGTGTTTTTGTTCTCGTCACACACACACAAAACATTGCACATACTTCACTCCAGCAACAGTATGAAAAATACAGTATTATATGCGCAGCATGAAATAATCAAACATTAGAGCATATTAAAAAACACATACAATATAGCATAAATATATTCAAACATGATGCATAAAAGTGCATTAAAGCCAGTATGATTTAACCCATTTATTATTATTAATATAAAATAATAATAATAGTTATCTATTTGTTAAGAAGACCTATTCCATATACAACAAACAATTTTTTTTATAGCTTGCTTTTATGGCCTTTTGTGTCTTATAATATTATCCTGATGGAAGGACCTAGAATTTACCATTGAAAGGATGTGTTGTGTCATATATAATTAACAAGGCCTTCCTGTATAACGCCTGTGACGAGCCACCTGTATATAAATATCATCTAGTGATCTTTGTTTGTTACCCATAATTTACCCTGCTGTTTTTACAATTATGTCCAGTTTAATTTTATTCTTCAAAGTTAACTGTCCATACCAAACTGTTCAAAACCAGAATACTTTCTGGAATTTGGAATCACACTTTCATTGTGGAATAAGCAGATCCGGAGTGCCTTTAAAGGAAACACCCAGGCATTGTATCTTAAATGCAGTTATTTTTAATGAGTTATAGCTTTATTAAAGTTCAAATAATATGGAAGTAGATTATCTAAATAACTACAAACACCAAAACTGGCATTTCTATAGGTGGAAAGCGCCTCTTCTATGATTTGCATGAATGTCCCGATCTAAGGCAGCGCCTCTTCTATAAGTTGCATGAATGTCCAGATCTAAGGCGGAGAGATTGAAACTGGACACGGCTGAGGCACACTCTGTCGTGGGGATGCTCGTCCCTCGAGCATAAGCTTAATTCAGCTAGATTATAACGTGATGGCTCATAACTTATTGATTCATAATATATGTTACTGTGCATTTCTTATTGTGAGGAAAATTGGCAATACGCAGCTTTATTAAAAGAGAGAGTTTTTTTTGGGAGTTAAAAATTGATTGAAGTGAACAGAAAGTTGATAGAGGTAGTCTTTGCCCCATTATACACTGCAACAAAATACAATTTTGATTTGTTTTTATTTTGGCTTGTTCCTTTAAGACGATGTATATTTTCTTTAGCAGCTATACTGCAGATGAACAATGTGTTAGTTGAGAATGCTGAATATAATATTAAAAATACAAATATTTTAAAATATCTAAAATATAAGATATTTAGACTTGCCTTTAGACAATAGATCCTGAATATAAGTCTGTTTTTTCTTCACTACAATTGCAGAAGTATAATCAAGAGAAAAAATACACTTATATACAAAATACACTTATATTTAAGATTCATTCTCTTAAAGCAAGTATAAATATCTTATATGTTGCTTCTCAAGTAAATGTATTTTTAGGATTTTTAGACAATATGTTTTGTACAGGATTTTTAGACAATGTTAAATTGACAAATAGACAAAAATACTTTATAACAATAGGATTTTTTTGCAGTGAATTCCTTTACTGAATTTATACTAGAACTACCAAGGAAGTCATTTTGACCATTTTTAAATTTTGCAATGCAATAAATTTGTTGATATAAAACCCATATAACCATAGGACCCTGAATTTTCTTAAATGTGTGTATATTTTAATTCTAACATTGTTATTTTGTTAAAATTACAAAACACAAAAGAGTTCTGAGTATTTCTACCTTGAATGTCTAGAACGGTCATATTGACCATTACGCATTATTGCCGGTGTATAATTTCAGCGTTTGCTACCTTTTCCCTTCCCTAGCAACTAATTTTTCTAGTTATTTTTATATGCTATTGCTAAGCTAAAACTTAGCTTTAACTTTGAAATGTCAGCAAGAAAGAGATTGACTGCCACAGAGGCTTTACCCTTGCTTCAGAGCCTTGATGATGCTGAGTCTGATGGAGGAGCAGGTTCAGATAGGTTCAGTCTCTTGACAGTTCATCTGACACTGACTCTGAGAGTGATTCAGAGATAATGCCAGTTGGTAAAAAAAAGCCAGGTGGACACCTCCAATTCGACAACTGCTGTCATTCCATCTGCTACTGTTCCAGGTATATTAGGCTGATCCTAGGAAGACTATAGTCCGCCTGTTATCAATAATAGCCTACTTCAATGTCATGATGAAATGGCCTCTATAATAATTATTATTACCTTGTTATTAGTATGCTACTGTTATAGTATAGCTTAATGCATAAAGACTAATATTACCCCTTATAAGATTTATATTTCATTAATTAAAACAAGCTAATTAGTCTATACATTTTTGGCGACAGTTCAAAATCCTGAATCATCAGCTGTGCCTGCTGTGCAAACTATAAGTGCACTCAGCACTCAGGTTATTTTTCTGTTGGGGTGCAAATATTAAATTGGGGAAATATTTAGAAATTTTGGGATAATAGTGGTTTCAGATGATTTCATATTTTGGGCATTCTGTGAGGAAGTGCAGTTCTGTCTCCATCATTCCCAGATTGCAGTGGGAGCAGAGTCTCTCCTCTCGGGATACCCACGTCTGTCTGCGCCGCCCCATCTCTATGGCCAGACTGTGCTCACTGAGTCTGTACATCGCCAATGCTTTTCTTAAATTCACATCAGTCACCGTGCTCAGGTAGTTTAATAATTCAGTAGTAAATTCACATCAGTCACCGTGCTCAGGTAGTTTGCCACGGTGTACTCTCGATTTAGTGCCGAATAACATTCCAAATTGTGTTGATTTTTAATGGTGTTTGTCCAATTGGGGACGTATTTGTCTTTTTCTGTATTTATAATTTGGTTGGTCCGAATGATTGTGAGTTTGTCCTGAGGTTGTCCGATCTCTGCAGGAGTGAGGTCAGTCAGTCTCAGCACCAACTGGCAGAGGGGACTCCTTGCCCCGCTCAGCTCTTGGTATTTTAGGGCTTTATAATGGTATGTGTTGGGGTCACTTGCCTTTAGCTGTTTCCAGAATTTGATGGCTCTTTTTTGGATGTTTAAAAGGAGAGGGTATTGGCCTAATTCTGCCCTGCATCTTTTGTTTGGTGTTTTTCTTTGAACTTTGAGTATTCTTTTGCAAAATTCTGAATGTAGAATTTCAATGGGATGTTTTTCCCAATTTACAAAGTCAAATTTTATAGGTGGACCCCACACCTCACTGCCATATAATGCAATTGGTTCAATTATTGATTTGAAAAGTTTGAGCCAAATTTGAATTGGAATATAAATTTGAATTGATCTTTTAATGGCATAGAAAGCCCTTTGAGCTTTCTTTTTGAGTTAAATCATAGCCAAAGTAAAGTTACCCACTGGTGTGAGTTTCAGGCTGAGGTAAGTGTATGTTCTTGTGGTTTCAATGGTTCTGTGTGAGAGTGTGAATGTGTGTTAGTCCCTGAGATCTGGAACATTTCCGGAAAATCATGACTTTAGTGTTTTGGTGGTTGACTGTCAGGGCCCAGGACTGACAGTAACCCGCCAGCAGATTCAGGCTGTCCTGCAGCCCCTCTTTAGTGGGCGACAGGAGAACCAGGTCATCTGCATAGAGGAGACACTTTATTATTGTGTCATTTAGAGTGAGACCTTGAATGGGAGAATGTTCTAGTATATTAAGCCAATTGGTTGATGTAAATATTGAAGAGGGTGGGGCTTAAACTGAAGCCCTGTTTCACTCCACGCCTCTGGAGAAAAAAATCTGTTCTTTTCTTTCCAATTTTAACAGCACATTGACTGGATGTGTACATTGATTTGATGACATCATTGAATTTTCCCCCTACACCACTGTCAATACCACTGTTTGAGATATAATCCTTCATGCCAGATTGAATCAAATGCTTTCTTAAAATCTACAAAACAAGCGAAAATGTGTCTTTTATTTTGATGTACATATTTATCAATGAGTGTCTGTAGGGTGAAAATGTGATCAGATGTGCAACATTTTGGCATAAATCCAATTTGACATTTACTCAAGGCATTGTGCTTCATAAGGAGGTCTAAAAGTCTGGTGTTTAAAATACTGCAGAAAACCTTCACCAGATTACTGTTCACACACAGATGCCTCGGTAGTTATTAGGATCTACAGTGAGGAAAATAAGTATTTGAACACCCTGCTATTTTGCAAGTTCTCCCACTTGGAAATCATGAAGGGGTCTGAAATTGTCATCGTAGGTGCATGTCCACTGTGAGAGACATAATCTAAAAAAAAAAATCCAGAAATCACAATGTATGATTTTTTAACTATTTATTTGTATGATTCAGCTGCAAATAAGTATTTGAACACCTGTCTATCAGCTAGAATTCTGACCCTCAAAGACCTGTTAGTCTGCCTTTAAAATGTTCACCTCCACTCCATTTATTATCCTAAATTAGATGCACCTGTTTGAGGTCGTTAGCTGCATAAAGACACTTGTCCACCCCATACAATCAGTAAGAATCCAACTACTAACATGGCCAAGACCAAAGAGCTGTCCAAAGACACTAGAGACAAAATTGTACACCTCCACAAGGCTGGAAAGGGCTACGGGAAATTGCCAAGCAGCTTGGTGAAAAAAGGTCCACTGTTGGAGCAATCATTAGAAAATGGAAGAAGCTAAACATGACTGTCAATCTCCCTTGGACTGGGGCTCCATGCAAGATCTCACCTCGTGGGGTCTCAATGACCCTAAGAAAGGTGAGAAATCAGCCCAGAACTACACGGGAGGAGCTGGTCAATGACCTGAAAAGAGCTGGGACCACCGTTTCCAAGGTTACTGTTGGTAATACACTAAGACGTCATGGTTTGAAATCATGCATGGCACGGAAGGTTCCCCTGCTTAAACCAGCACATGTCAAGGCCCGTCTTAAGTTTGCCAATGACCATTTGGATGATCCAGAGGAGTCATGGGAGAAAGTCATGTGGTCAGATGAGACCAAAATAGAACTTTTTGGTCATAATTCCACTAACCGTGTTTGGAGGAAGAAGAATGATGAGTACCATCCCAAGAACACCATCCCTACTGTGAAGCATGGGGGTGGTAGCATCATGCTTTGGGGGTGTTTTTCTGCACATGGGACAGGGCTGACTGCACTGTATTAAGGAGAGGATGACCGGGGCCATGTATTGCGAGATTTTGGGGAACAACCTCCTTCCCTCAGTTAGAGCATTGAAGATGGGTCGAGGCTGGGTCTTCCAACATGACAATGACCTGAAGCACACAGCCAGGATAACCAAGGAGTGGCTCTGTAAGAAGCATATCAAGGTTCTGGCGTGGCCTAGCCAGTCTCCAGACCTAAACCCAATAGAGAATCTTTGGAGGGAGCTCAAACTATGTGTTTCTCAGCGACAGCCCAGAAACCTGACTGATCTAGAGAAGATCTGTGTGGAGGAGTGGGCCAAAATCCCTCCTGCAGTGTGTGCAAATGTTTGACCTCTGTAATTGCAAACAAAGGCTACTGTACCAAATATTAACATGGATTTTCTCAGGTGTTCAAATACTTATTTGCAGCTGTATCATACAAATAAATAGTTAAAAAATCATACATTGTGATTTCTGGATTTTTTTTTTAGATTATGTCTCTCACAGTGGACATGCACCTACGATGACAATTTCAGACCCCTCCATGATTTCTAAGTGGGAGAACTTGCAAAATAGCAGGGTGTTCAAATACTTATTTTCCTCACTGTAATTTATCTCCACTCTTATAAATGTGGCTGATGAGTCCTTGATTCCAGATCTCGGGGAAATGACCCACACACAGAACATCATTGAACAGTTTTAGGATTGCCAGTTTGAAGTTTTGCTCAGTGTGTTTCAGCATCTCATTCAGGATGCTGTCCACACCGCAGGCTTTTTGGGGCTCGAGTATTTGCAATTTTTGTTCCAATTCTTTCATTGTGATGGGAACTCTAAGGGGTTTTGATTTGCTTGATCTTTCCAAATGGTCAAATTTTTTAATGATTTCATTTTTATTTGAATTTTGATTTTCAGTTGGGTGTAAAGTTCTTGGAAATGTTTTTTCCACAGCCCTCCATCTTGGATTGCCAGATCTTCTTGATTTGATTTGTATAATAATTTCCATTTATCTCAGAATTTGTTTGTTTTTATTGATTTTTCAATTTCTTCCAGTTGGCTCTGCAAAAATTTAGTTTTTTTCCATCTGAGTGTGGCTTTATATTGTCTTAATGCCTCACAGTATTGAAGACGAAGGTCCTGATTATCTGGTTGATGGTGTTTTTGGTTGGATACATTTCTGAGTGTTTTTCTCAGAGCCTTACCTCTCTCTCTCTCTCCCTCTCTCTCTCTTTCTCTCCCTCTCTCTAAAAAAAAAATATTTCAGGGATATTGTATATAATTTGCAGGCGTCAGGGAGCCGCTATCAATATGCGGGAGACTCTCTGAATTTCCGGGAGAGCTGGGATGTCTGTGAATAATCAGTTAAGAGTAATAATAATTGCTGAATAGACAAACAATCATTCTAATAATCATCAGATTAATCGATTATTAAAATAATCATTAGTTGCAGCCCTACTGAACCATATTCATTATCAGTGTTTTGTAATACTGAACAATCATCATCAGATTGTGACATTTCGAATATATGTATATATATATATATATATATACGTATATATATATATATATATATATATATATATATATATATATATCTTTAACTTTGTCCTATATTGGCAGTGTGCTTATAATGCCTAATAATGCTGCCTCTATGGGCAGCTCATTAGGCTTTGAACAAGAGACCTATACATAGGAAAGTCATATACAATTTCAAGAAAAGGTTCAAGGTAATAACTCATGGTGCTCACAACCTGAATGGGTAGAAAAGCCTTTTAAAGACACCCCATGCGTCAAAGGATTAAACAGTAGAGTGAAGGATAAGGAAGCACATGTTTTAGTCTTGGCAGTGATGTATAGCTGACTGGAGATGCAACATGATTCAAAACATTGTGTGTGTGTGTGTGTGTGTGTGTGTGTGTGTGTGTGTGTGTGTGTGTGTGTGTGTGTGTGTGTGTGTGTGTGTGTGTGTGTGTGTGTCTGTCTGTTACAGAGAAGCAAAGCCAAAATGGCAGGGAGATGCTTCACTCTAATCATGCTGAAGAAATCCTTTTATTTCTACTCTTCAGCCCCCTCTTAGTCTCATCCAAATGCTAGAGTGCTCTGTCTGTTTTTGCAGTCTGAGATGGTGAGCGTGTATTTATCACTTTGTGGGGACCAAATGTCCCCATAAGGATAGTAAAATCCGAAATTTTTGACCTTGTGGGGACATTTTGTCGGTCCCCATGAGGAAAACAGCTTATAAATCATACTAAATTATGTTTTTTGAAAATGTAGAAATGCAGAATGTTTTCTGTGAGGGTTAGGTTTAGGGGTAGGGTTAGGTTTAGGGGATAGAATATAAAGTTTGTACAGTATAAAAACCATTATGTCTATGGAAAGTCCCCATAAAACATGGAAACACAACATGTGTGTTCTTTTCTGTGCTGTGATGCAGGTCTTTCATCTGTTGCTCCAGGGTTTTCAGAGAAGAAATTAAGCATTTTTTGTGCTCTTACGGTATACAGAATTTCATTGCATCCGATGAGTTGGATAGCAGCTACGTTTGCTTGAAGTTTGTACATGGTTAGACTTGTTTAACATTCCTGTTAAAGTTATTTAGCACTGACTGAGGCTCTCCCATAATTACAACAATGCTAATTTTCAAATTAAAAAGAGCTCACCAGGTTGAAATATTTCTCTCCTCTCTAACATACCCTCATGCTTCTGTTACTTAATGAGTTCCGATGATTATGAGTACATACTTGAAATAATTCACTATTTCATCACATTATTAGATGGCTGAGCTTCTGTGTAAAAATATCTGTGTAATTAGACTACTTTGTGTATGGATGATAAATGCAAGTGGAATTTAAAAAAATTAAAAAGGGGTCATTCAGATGAGAATGTCATGTAAAATGACATTTTAATCTGTCAATTATACACTCACCTAAAGGATTATTAGGAACACCATACTAATACTGTGTTTGACCCCCTTTCACCTTCAGAACTGCCTTAATTCTACGTGGCATTGATTCAACAAGGTGCTGAAAGCATTCTTTAGAAATGTTGGCCCATATTGATAGGATAGTATCTTGCAGTTGATGGAGATTTGTGGGATGCACATCCAGGGCCCGAAGCTCCCATTCCACCACATCCCAAAGATGCTCTATTGGGTTGAGATCTGGTGACTGTGGGGGCCATTTTAGTACAGTGAACTCATTGTCATGTTCAAGAAACCAATTTGAAATGAATCGAGCTTTGTGACATGGTGCATTATCCTGCTGGAAGTAGCCATCAGAGGATGGGTACATGGTGGCCATAAAGGGATGGACATGGTCAGAAACAATGCTCAGGTAGGCCGTGGCATTTAAACGATGCTCAATTGGCACTAAGGGGCCTAAAGTGTGCCAAGAAAACATCCCCCACACCATTACACCACCACCACCAGCCTGCACAGTGGTAACAAGGCATGATGGATCCATGTTCTCATTCTGTTTATGCCAAATTCTGACTCTACCATCTGAATGTCTCAACAGAAATCGAGACTCATCAGACCAGGCAACATTTTTCCAGTCTTCAACTGTCCAATTTTGGTGAGCTCTTGCAAATTGTAGCCTCTTTTTCCTATTTGTAGTGGAGATGAGTGGTACCCGGTGGGGTCTTCTGCTGTTGTAGCCCATCCGCCTCAAGGTTGTGCGTGTTGTGGCTTCACAAATGCTTTGCTGCATACCTCGGTTGTAACGAGTGGTTATTTCAGGCAAAGTTGCACTTCTATCAGCTTGAATCAGTCGGCCCATTCTCCTCTGACCTCTAGCATTAACAAGGCATTTTCGCCCACAGGACTGCCGCATACTGGATGTTTTTCCCTTTTCACACCATTCTTTGTAAACCCTAGAAATGGTTGTGCGTGAAAATCCCAGTAACTGAGCAGATTGTGAAATACTCAGACCGGCCCGTCTGGCACCAACAACCATGCAACGCTCAAAATTGCTTAAATCACCTTTCTTTCCCATTCTGACATTCAGTTTGGAGTTCAGGAGATTGTCTTGACCAGGACCACACCCCTAAATGCATTGAAGCAACTGCCATGTGATTGGTTGATTAGATAATTGCATTAATGAGAAATTGAACAGGTGTTCCTAATAATCCTTTAGGTGAGTGTAGGCATAGGCTTTTAACACTTAGTTAACATTAGTAACCTATGGAAATGTACCTCAAAGTAATGCGTGCACATATAAAAAAATTATTAAGTTGTTGCCACTAGAAACTAATGTACATAAAGGGACATTAGGTACATGGGAAATTAAGTATATGTCATAAATAGGGCATTTCATATCTTTGATTATTAATTTTATTTCTTCCAGCAGGGCAGCTTTAACTGTACAAATTCATTTTTTATGTGGTCTTAGACCCCACTGTTCAACCTGCTCTGTTCACTTTCTTATTAATTTTAACTAACTATCATTGTACTAGGACTATTGAAATCTCAGATTTAGCTTTGTTACTGTTACATCACAAACAACATGTCCAGAGATGTATTTACTTTTTGAACTAATTAACTTTTTACTTTTAAAACAACCTCAGCGTTTCACTATCAATTGCTCCATTGGGCTGCTTCAGTGATTTCGCCTCTGCAACATTAAAACATTATTTCAGCACATTTCTATTGTTTTGAAATTGTTCTCATTTGTTATTTAACACTTAAAACTAGTACTTTTGACATCCAATTAATGTAATGAATATTTTCATATAATCTATGTCACTCATTTTAGCACAAACATACCTTGTTTCTGTGTAAATTAGGCATTTTATAGACAAGGTTGGGAGAGTTACATTTGAAATGTATTCCACTACAGTTTACAGAATACATGCTGTAAAATGTAATTTGTAACGTATTCCGTTAGATTACTCAAGGTCAGTAACATATTCTAAATACTTTTGATTACTTCTTTAGCACTGGTCGATTTTGTTTCACTTGTTTTGACTATAAAAACTCTACCAGTACAGTAAGACAAAATACACATGTTAATTCTCTAAAAAACCTAAATATCTTATGCAGTGTTGTTTCTAAAACAAGATACATCAAATTGATCTCGTTTTAAGGATTTTTTTTATAGGAAATTTTTTTTATCAAGGATTTTTTTTTTTGCCGTTATATCAAAGGCCTTACTAGAAGAAAAAAAAAATTTGATCCAACATGAATTTTCTTGATAAGAAATGCCTGGTAACATGTGCATGTAAAAATGTCTAGAAATAGCATTTTAGCTTAGCATAAAGCTAACAATTTACATAAGGTTTATTTCTTCTGCTCCAAACTTACATCCATCTGAAAGGACTAAATATTAAATGAAACAAATGACGATAAAATAATCTCCTATGAAGTAATCTCTTCAGTAATCAAAATACTTTTTGAATATAACTTTATTCTAATTACCAATTATTTAAATTGTAACTGTAGTGGAATACAGTTACTTATATTTTGTATTTTGAATACATATTCCCGTTACATTTATTCCGTTACTCCCAAACCCTGATTATAGACTGCATTTTACCCAAAGAATTCAACACTATTTATCTGTTTCGATTTACATTGCACTATTATGGACAGCAGGCGGCGAATGCACTTCTGTTCAAAATGTTTACATTTTGTAGTGATCATGGCAGCAGTAGTTCATCGAATGAAGATGATATGATGCAGAATAGGGTCATGACTGGTCCTATATCCAGGCATGTCACAAATGTTTCAGGTGCCAGGCTCACAATGGTGGAGTGATGAAGTTTCCCAGATCAAATTAGAAGATATACAATCCACAGCAATCCATTCACTAAAGATGTCAAAATTTGTTATATGTCCTTTCACACAGGACACGTTTTTGCATCCATATCGCTAATTTTTAACACAATGGTGAATAGACCAACTTCTCCACTGTGGTGTCCAATGAGTCAGTGTCTCAGCCTTGTCAGTTGAAACTGCAATCAGACTCTGACGGACTTGTTTAGGCCACCCAATCTCAAACAAATTTGAGCAAACTAAGTGCATTTGACCCTTTGATTGTCAGCAGGGCTTTGGGTAGCCAACTCACTCTTTCTTAATGGAGATGGCAGTGTGAGACTGAAGCATGTGATCTCTTGGGACCTACTTTTCGATTATCTATCAGATGTTGAACATGAGTCATCGATCCAGAAGATGTACTGTGTGCCATTAACAAGCAGCAGAAGACATCTGACTGTTCAAAAAGTTTATCGTAAAGTCGTAACGTAAATCAGAGACAATGGCTCTGTGCCCAGCTAAATTAAAATTAAACCTCATCAGGGACCAAGTTGGGTAGCACTGTGTAATTTAAACTGACAGCTAATGGGAAAGGGAAGGTCATTAAGAGTCGCAGTCTGAAACAATTGCAATCACTTGTTCATTTTCTCCTTTAGAAATCATAAAAACACTCTTGCTGAAGGAGTTTTTTTTGATGACAATGCATTAGTGGGAGATTCAGTTGAACCATTACTGTTAAAGTCCATGATATGTAAAATTGGACAATAGAAAGCCACAGAAAAGGAGATGAAACTGTGTTTATTTCAAAGAAAGCATGGATCTAGTGACCCTTTTCATATAGCAACAATTAAATTAAATTAAACCCAATTCAATTTATTTTCCACAATACATATTGATCAGAAGAAGGTTGTCTTACAAGGAAAAAGTTGATGTTTAAGAAGATGAGGATCAAAACTAGGGAGGACCCATGCACCGAAGTGAAGAGGATGCTGCTGAAACAGGACGAGCGCCTGATGAACTGATTCACATAGCTGAGATGAATGGTCCTGGCCAGCCAGCGCAACAGGTTGGAAAGTGTAAGTGATGCGTCCAAGTATCGAGCGGGGGGGCACTAAGGGGACGATCACATTTGATGTACCTGGTGGGGCTTTGCAGAGGGGGGGAGCATGTAATATTATGTTGGGGAGCAAAGTTGCATCCCGAAACAGTTGTGCTGAGGGAAAAAGCACTTACCTTGCTCCGCATACCCGGCTGGGGGTAGGAAAGTGACTGAGAAAGTCCTATGGAGGCATCCTCTAGACTCGTCTGAACCGGCCCGCCGGGAGTCTACATTCGAAGGCGCGGAGGCGAAGGGACCGCGTCCATGGTGTTGTGACTGTAGGTGTTTGGTGCCAGACTGCCATGAGAACGGCATGTGTGGACAACGGTTAGGTGAATCAATGAGTGAGGAAGCTGCTCTTTTGGGTATCACAGCCTGTTCGGTGTGTGGAAAAAGGTTTGCAAATTCCACTCTCCAATTCTCATTGGCATTTCCGCATATATCAGAGGATATTTGAGGTGATCTTTGTGAAGAATGTGAATCAGATCAGCCACAATTTTCTGTGCTTTCTTAAAAACAATCTGCTGTTTTTTACTTAACAAGCAAGCTGAGAGTTCAACAGAACTGAAAGGTTTCTATACCACGCTTGAATCCCATAGATTAAAAGACCACCCAAGATTGCTTTATGAAGTGTAAAAAGCCTAACTAAAATAAAAAAGAAGATGTGCAAAGGCTTAAGAATTCTCTAAGTGATTAGAAGTCAGGTGAGTGACAGTATTAATAGCATCTACTGCATAGGCTGCTTTTAATTTGTTTTATTTGTTTTTCATTGTAAGACCCAATTAAACCATTTAAAAAAAATAAAAATTTGAAAAAATACCTGACACCTGTGAATACACGATTTGTAATATAGCATTCATCTCTATGGACAATAAACTTTTAAAATAAAAGATCACCTTTAACCCCACTGTACTGTACTGAACAATTTGCAGACCCCCAATATACAAAGACAAACTCTCCATCCATATGACAATATACATAAGATGATTCCGTACAGTGGATTATAAATGTTAGTGTCCATGAAATGTAAATAGGAGAAGAGAGAGCCACTGTAAGAGAGATGTCAGGGGGATAAATTATGAAAGCAGGTTCTTTTCAAAGTTAGCATGGTTTTAGTAACCCATTCCATAGCATCAAGAATCTGAACAGCTCAAAACATCAGTAGAGACATAGTTCATTAGACATTAGTACAGAGATGTAATTATTTATTATATACTTTCTGAAGGACTGTGAATTGACATTGTTAAGTAAAGACTGTGGCTTTAGGAAGAGCAATGATGACAGTAGAATTAATTCAAGGCTAGCGATGTTGAATAATGGAAGAACATATTGAATAGACCATGTACTTTCAAAGATTTTGCATAGGCATGTTTCAGAACAGATTTACATTTTTGCATATTTTTTGGAATAAGAATTAAATTAATTTTAACTAGACTGAAACAACATGTTTATCTTCATAAGTACATCCACACCCTTGTTTATGGTTAATTTATCTCAACAAATGCTGTATTGGATAAACTCTATCATGGCTCTTTAACACATTAACAATTCTTCATCAGTGACAACATTTGAAAAACATCATATTATGACTGATTAATCACTCTGTATTCAAGTTTAGCACCCATATAAATCTAAAATCTAAAATATGTTTGCTGTACCATATGTTACACCTCCAAAAAAAGAAAAAGCTGATAAAACCCACAGAGAAAAAATATTGTGCACTTTATCGTGCTTGCTTACCAACACATGAGGAATGCAGTACTCGACCTGGTTTATTTTAAGTTAACTCTCACTGGTAAAATTGTCATCATGTACCCGCTGCTGACAGTCAAGCCTTGATAGTGATGAAACTTTAAGCATACACAGTAGATACCTTTGACCAAACTATGTATATTGGTATGGTCAAAGGAGTCATTTTATTGAATCTGTGGGTCATACAACTGCCAGGTATTACCTGCTCCAGAAAGGGCTATACTTGTATGGGCTGATGAAACATCCAAATATTTGTATTTTTATAAATTTGAAGTGCTCACTTTCCCATTTCCCATTTTACTGACAAATTGGTTCTGAGAAAAATCTGAGTAAAAATTAAGATTCAACTTTATTGTCATTGTGCATAGTACAGGTACAGAGCCAATGAAATGCAGTTGTTTACGCATATCCCAACTTAGCTGGGGTCAGAGCGCAGGGTCAGCCATGAAACAGCGCCCCCTGGAGCAGATAGGGTCAAGGGCCTTGCTTAAGGGCCCAACAGTGGTATCTTGACTGTGCTGGGGCTTGAACAATTTTGAAGAAGGGATCCTTTTCCTAGCAGGAGGTCTCAACTGCATGGCTCCACAAACGAAGCGAGTGAGCAGAGGATGTCTCCCCAACAGCATCCCGTCAATCAGGGCGTGGCAAGCCGATAGAGCGGTGGCGAGTGGTTCTTGGGAACTAGGAAGTACCTGACTCTTTCTCTGGAAGGGGAACATGTTCTATGGCCCCTTTGACCAAGAGATTTTGCAATTCTTTCCACAGTAGACCTGCTTGTTCCAGTTTCATGGTAGTGGAGACCACGGCATTAAAAACGTGGAGGACGGAGATCAAATTTAATTCTGGAGCATTTTTCTACTGTTCTTAGAACCCACATAGAAACACCTGGCAGTAGCTTCCACGCTGTCAGATTCTCTGAGATGGGTATCAATTTTGACACTTCCTGTTGAGGGGATGTTGAGTATTCCACGTCCTGGAATAAGGCAGGAAGCAACGGAACACCCAACATTTTGCTGGAAACCTCTAACTCCCGAAACACCAGAGGCGGAGGGAATGGAGAGGTTTCGTGGGGGTATCGGGAAGGTACAGGTGAATGCTTCATGCGCCCCGACATGAGGGGGGCTACCCCCACAAGGCTGGGTGCAAGACCATCAGGGTTTTTTCTTCTTAGAAACGACTGCCCTGAGGTCTTGCTTTCGGGGCTGCTGAGGGCGACGAGCCAGCCCCCAGTCACTACGAGGGGGGAGCATGACTCGCCACATTTTGTTTTTGAGCCTCCCTTCTAGAAGGACCGAGGTGGGACTGGGTGGCCAACGGCCCCTCCCTCTGAGTGCGGTGAGGAAGGAATTGCCCGATGGCTTTCTCGTGACTCTTTGCCTCCTGGAACCTGTTGATAACTACATTCATAGCATCACCAAATAAGCCAGAAGGCGAAACCGGGGTATCGAGAAGGAAAACTTTGTCCTTGTCTCTGATGCCCGACAAGTTGAGCCATAAGTGTCTCTCCATGCTGACTAAAGCAGACATAGACCGGTCGGCTTAGTCATGCGGAGAGACAGATCCGGAGAGACAGTTCAGAGAAAGCCTCTTCATCGACCATAGTGCCCGCACTCAGGTCCTTCAACAGATCAGCATGGTACGCCTGTAACACTGCCATAGTGTGCAGCACCAGCCTGACCTGCTGCCTGATAAGCCTTCCCCCACAAGCGTGGAGGTGGTCCTGCACGGCATTGTGGGGAGCGTGGGTCTCTTTAGTGATGATGCCGAGCCAGGCAAGAGATAACCCACAAGTGTCTCTTCTACCGGCGGCATCACTGAATACCCCTGTGCCTCGACACCGACGATAGTCAAATATGTTGACATTGTGGGCACGAAGACATGGGAAGTATAAGGTTTACTCCATGAATGAGAGAGCTCATCATGGAGGTCATCAAAGAAAGGAAGGGATTAATATAGCATTCCCTTCCATTTATTGTTTTTGGCCACCAGACAGAAATCCGTCTTCTAGTTTGGAGCGTTTGGGGGGGTCTTTTGTTCGCATGACCAGTCTAACTATAGTCTGGCCACAGCCCGAGTAACCACCTTGAGTAATTCCTCAGCCGGTTTATTATTGTGCGTGGAATGTTCAGAGGCTCAGTGTCCCCCTCGTGAACTGAAGAGGTGCCGAAGAGTGCTTCAGGCTTACGAGAAGGATCAGCTGGATCTGCGGAGAGAGCGAGCAATAGGGATGGACCCGTCTCTCGCTCCTCAGCCAGATCTATACGAGAGCACCACAATGAAAGAGTGTGCGCTGGCTCTTGGAAGCGAGATGAGTAAACAGATTGCAATGCTCGCCCCGCCCCAACGCAAGAGCAGCATGCTCTTCCCCCAAACACACAAAACAAAACTGGTGTGTGTCCGTTTCAGCCATAGAGCGTAAACATGGGAACACACAATGCTTGCTTTGTTTATCAGTCATTCTTTTTCTTCTTTTTTATTTTTTATTTTTTTTAAAGAGAAAGAGAAAGGTTTCTGCGCACTGCCTAACAATTCTAATTCCTAACAGAGGAAAGTAGAAATTTCTGACAGTCAAAAAACACAACAAACACAGAATGATCTGAAGACAAAAGATCTGAATGTACCTGTGGCACATCTATTTATAGCCCTGCTACAGGTGCATCCAATGATGTCACCAGCAGAGGCGTGTTGCACACATATTCACAGCTGGACACTCCTAAAGACGTTCCCAAAGCGCTAAATCAGCACAGCATCAAAGTGTAGCTTTTTGATAGGGAACACCCTTGGGCGCTTCAGCAGAGAAAGAGTATATTTTCTCTATAAAATAATTTTCCTACTAAATGAATGGTACTTACAAAAGCGTCTTTGTCAAGATGTCTTTTCGTTTGTGTGTTATTGCTGGTTGCGGTCACTATCTCTCCACTTCTGATGGCCACGATCGCTGTCTCACGTGCTTGGGTACTACCCACGATGAGGCAGAGTCGGTTAGCACTGGGAGCGATCTGGGGACTTCAGTGGGAGCCTCTCTGCCAGGAAACCCCACACAGACCTCCCATTCCCCAGCACATTCGTATGACCTGGTCGAGTTCTGGGATGAGACAGCAGGCTTGTCTCAAGGCAGGTTCGCAATGTAATTCGGGGCTCGCAAAGAGGATGAGCTATCGATTGCAGCATTGGAGAGCGGGCTCGTCATGTCTGATGCAGAAAACTCTACTGGCCATACTTGCCTGGGCAGCCACGAGTGCCGGGCTGGAGTGGAACCGTACGCTTCCCCCATGGCTCGACAATTGGTCCCTGTAGCCAGAGCTCCAGCCCCCATTCCTTTCATCCTGGAGGTGCATGCCAGCCATGATTTTACTGCCCGAACCCGATTTGCAAATCCTCCGCTCTCACTATCCTCGACGGTGGGGTGGCAAGGGGGTACTCGGTGATTCCTCAGGTGTATCAGGCGGTCGCGATGTACTTGTGCCCTTAGAGCGCCGCCACTTGGCAGAGGCTCCAATCCAGGGCCTGTAGGATTAAATCATCATTGGTGGCTAAGGCCTACAGCACTGCTGGACGCGCTGCCTCTGCCCTGAATGCCATGGCACTCCTGCTGGTGCACCAAGCCAAGGCACTCAAAGAACTGCACGAGCATAGTGCTGACCCAAGACTAATGCAGAAGCTGTGCTCTGCAACCGATCTCGCCCTCTGGGCAACGAAAGTCACGCTGCGGTCTCTCGGGCAGCCAATGTCCACCCTGGTGGTCCAGGAACTCCACATCAAGAAGCCAACATGGTTCGATTCCTTGATACCCCCATCTCCCAGGTTAGCCTGTTCGGCAACACCATTGGAGACTTCACCCGGCAGTTTTTGCCAGTGAGGAAGCAGATGGAGGCTATTCAAAACATCCTACCCTGGCATGGCTAAAAGTCCTGCACCCTGTCCCTGTCTTCCCAGTGGGAAGCTAACACATCTTTCTCATGGCCAGCTGCCAAGAATCCAAGGAACGATTCGAAGCACCCCTGAGACGGGCTACCCAGGAAGTCTGGAATCTGCACTTCGGGAGCTGGTAAGAAGACCACTCCTTCCCCCAGTGGAGGGACGGATGGAGAATCCTTATTTCCCTTTTATTATGATTTTGCTGCATGCCCAACGGGCTGCGGTTCCCACTTTCTCAAGAAAAGAGCAGTTTCCTCTTTCCGGCAGGTTCGACCCACCTCCGCTTGCCCAGCTGTGGCACAAATCCACCCCTTATGTGATGGCCTCCATGGGCTACGAGGATGAAATTCTTCCTCTCCCATTCCAGGCTGTTTCGGGAGCGGTCCCATAGAGCCAGGTAAGTGCTTTGATGTCCCTGGACTCGGCATGGCCACAAGTGGCACCTAAGGCTCTGCCCTGTCATGAGGCCCCACCTGCCGGTACGTCTGACAGAGTCACAGAGGCAGCCCTTGCCCCATTAAGGGAAGTGGGCTTTCGCATCCTCAACTATCTGCTATTATCTGCAACTAACTACCTGGTGCTCATGCAACTCAGCCGTTAGGGGCTTCGGGTCAACTGGGAAAAGAGCAAGTTCTCCCCGGTTCAGAGCATCACTTTTCTTGGTATGGAGTTGGACTCCAATGAAGGCGAGCCTCACGGATGAGCACACACAGATGGCGCTGAACTGTCTGCATACGTTCAGGCAGAACACATCAGTCCCACTGAAATCTTTTCAAAGGCTCCTGGGGCATATGGCATCATCAGTAGCTGTCAGGTCACTCGGGTTGATGCATATGAGAGCGCTTCAGCACTGGACATGGCGCCAAGGCACACAGCTCGACACACAGGTCTGTTGCCATTTGTTAAGGCCTTGGTCCGACCTATCTTTCCTATGGGCAGGTCCCCTAGGCCAGGTCTCCAGGCATTGCTGGTGCATTGAGTGCAATGTGCACGCAGCCACAGGTCTTTGGACTGGCCCGAGACTGCGTTGGCACATCAACTGCCTTGAGTTGCTGGCGGTATTGCTTGCCCTGTGGAGGCTAATGCCGTTGATCCGTGGCAAGTATGTGTTGGTCCGGATGGAAAACATAGTGATGATTGTGTACATCAACTGCCAAGACAGCCTACGCTGCAAGCCACTCATATCCTTGGCCACCTCAACAGCACAGTGGCACAGCTGATTTGGAGTCGATTCGGTGAAGCGCAGGTAGACCTGTTCACTTCCCGAGAATCCTCCTACTGCCCGCTCTGGTATTCTCTAACCAATGCTCTCCTTGGCACAGACCTGCTGGCACACAGCTGGCCCCTGGGGCTGCGCAAATATGCGTTTCCCCCAGTGAGCCTACTTGCACAGATGTTGTGCAAGGTCAGGGAGGATGAGGAGCAGGACATCCTAGTGGCTCCTTATTGGCCCACCTGGACTTGGTTTTCTGACCTCACGCTCCTTACAACAAGACCATGTAACATATTCCCACTCTAAAGCCCCCCACCCCCGATGCAGACCTTCTTTGGCCCCCAGCTGAACTATTTTGTTCCTTTTGGGGAGAAAAAATAGAAGAGGCTGCAGCCGGTCCTTATTTTTTGAGCAGTCGACTTGTCCCTGAGGTGCAGGGGACCGTTTGATGCCTACGAGTGCATTGGGGGTAGTTACGTGACGGCCTGGTGCGCTGGCTACGAGGCACACAGAACTCTGCCCGTCTCACACTGCCAATCCACATAATACAGTTCAGTAGTTGTGGTATTATGGTTACTAACGTAACATGAGATGTTGTGTCCCTCCAGACACAACACTGAACTACCCGCTGAAATGGCCGGGACCTTGTTTCGGCTCCTCAGTGCGAAACCTGAATGAGTGGTTGATTTCCAGCTCCTTATATACCCGTATGTCCAGGGGAGTGGCATACAAATTCCACTCACCAATTTTATTGGCCTGTTCTCAAAGATCAGAGATGTCTGGGGCTCCCAGGTGTGACATCGGCACAACGTCTCGGTCCCTCCATCAGGGAATGGAGGTTATGTTAGTAACCATGATGTTTTTGTGTTGGCTTTGTACAGTATTTGTGTTTTGATACTGTCAGGTAAGTGAAGAAACAAATTCTTTATTAGACAGCAGGGTCTAAATAGAAAAATCACAGAATGAGAACAAAAAACAAATGAAAGAGAATTAGTGGCCATCATGAGGCACCTGTCAAAACAAAACACACGCGGTGAGGGAATACATAAAGACAGACAGGAGAACAGTGAGTGGTCACTCAGCAATCCTAACAGTACGTTTTTGCAAGTTTGGTTTCCATTAATTGTAGATCCACTGCAACCAGCATTGTCTTTATTTTCCATGTTTGAAACTATTCCATTGATGTGTTGGCAAGTGAGATCGCATGCCTTATGATTCAACAGCCCATGTGTAAGCATTATATGTTAATCAGATTGAATTGTGAACTGATTCAGACCGCATAGTTATGGCTTGTGTCCAATTAATAGCAAAGTACCGACTTGAATGAGCAATTCCCTTGAAAATCATACATCGTTAGTTCTGAATCAAAACCAAGGATAGTAAATACTGGGTAGACCGCATGATGTAGCGGTGTAGCTTTTGGTCAATCCTACGCCACTACCTAAATAAAAATATAGCTATGCTACTGAAAAGCTACTTGATTTAAAAAATAGCAAAGCTAACAGAAATGTAGTTAAGCGAATAGCTTTGCTATTTGTAGCAAATTTGCACTGCGCTGCACTTTGCACACTCACGAATATAGAGCCTGATGTGGTATTGGGAAATTACTTGAGCCAGATTTAAACTCAGTCCGCCTATCAAGCGAGAGCTGTATTAAGAATTTGGTCACCTGTTCACAGGAAACTTCCAACCTCCATCTGATATCCTGAGCCATAACCATAAATTATGGCACTAGTCTTGAAATTTGGAACTGCTAATTGTTTGTTTTTCCTCACTTGTAATGGCTGGAATACACTACACAACTTTAACAGCAATTTAGGCCAGAGTTGCCACTAGTCAATGCTAGTTGGCTCTAATCTGCAGAGTTGACAGATTTAACAGAATATCATGTATTATATAATAAGTTCTAACTCTGATTGTTTGTATTTGTTTCTACCGACTTGACAGTAAGGTCGTTTGTGATCCTCGGTCGTTTAAGTATGTGATGCCCAGTTTTTGTCTGTAGCAATTTTCCATGTCTGTTCAGATTTTAAAAGTTATTTAGTTTATTCCAGCCTTAAATTTCTGTGAATTTCAAGCATCTCCTCACTATGTGACTGTTCATGCCAATGATAGTGTAGACTCTGTTGTCTATAAAGCTTTCTTGCTTGTCCTGTAATGTAGAGTATCAACCTTGAGTCATCTTTCATCTGCACTTGGTGTTGACTCACATAATTGCACCACACAAACTATACAAACTCAGTGTGTTAATCTCTAGTGTAAGATGTGACTGCTCACTTTAATTTTACACTTTGAACCAAACATTTGATGCAGATGGTGCAGCTATGCCAGCTTTGTTTTTGTACTTTTTGTACTCTGTTCATTCTTTCCATGCCTTCAGTAGAATTTGGAAGTTGAGCATGCATTATTTTCCTCCACTCTGAAAGCAGAACATCCACACCAAGCATGCAGTACATGATTGCGAAAGAAGCCACTTTCATGAAGTGGCCAGCATTGGGGAAGCTCCATTGAAACTGTAGACCCCAAGCTACATGCAACTCATAATTAAAAGTAGTTTAAATACAGTCATTTAAAAATGTAGTTCGCAACATTACGAGCTACTTACATAAAGTACATTGAAGCTATTTTGGGCTGGGACTTGGGACTAAAGAATATACATTGTGGTGGAATTTCCTCAACCACTTCTCAAACTAGCAGCAAATAGTGCACAGTGAACTATGAGCCAAAATAAAACAATACACAGATCTTTAAATTATAAAATCTCACATTAAAGTCAAACAAAAATAATCAAACTGTCACTGTCTGTATGTGCTCTGCCTTGGCACGTATTTCCGTGTGGCAGTGAATGCAAGTATTGCCATGTGTGTGTGAAGCTACACTGATGCAGTTAAACAGCCTCTTGGGTTCTTTAATGGTTTAAAATCAAATGTCAATGAACTTGCCCAATTATTATAAGTAAATATGCACAACAGAGCAAAAGTGAAAAACACTTTTTTAACATTTATCATATGCTGAAAATGTGCTCGGTGAAAAACAATCTGGAATCGTGTTTAATAGTGTAACAGTCACACAAAGTCCCTTTTTGCAACCTGAACTTCTTCAAAACACAGCACAACGGAGAAACAATTTATACAAATAAAAATTGTTTTTAACTTTACTTGGCATCTAAAAATGCAGCGATTCTGCACAAGATGCTTAAAGAAAGAAAGAGTGACGTTCAACTCAAAAGTCACAGTGGGTGCTAACAATGAGTAGACAAACAGTGCAGATGATTACAAAAGCATGTTTGAACATCTCCTAACTCTGGCTTTACTTGGAAAAACTGACCCAAACATGGCCGGAAAACCCCAGTTTGTCGGAACTCATCAAGTTTGGGATGGGTTGAAGAACTCATGTAGAGTAACCGAATATTGATGTTGGTATTGGAATAGTGGCACGTCGACTGGTTAACCGAATGTCAACTAGGATATCTGTGCACATCCCTAGATTACAATTAAAAGCTATTTAAAAAACAGTGCAGACAGATGCATGAATGTATCATAGATGAACATCCCCTCTGAGCTATGTCCAAAAAGCTTGTGAATTCTCATCACCCACCTTTAGCACTATGCTGAATGATACAGATTATTCCATAGAAACCACTGGAAGAAGGGAAGGCAGTTGATATAGAGCAAAAAGAGACGAGGTCCCATAAGATTAAATCTTAGTCCACGCTTATTACAAACCTGTCAGTTCTCTTTGGTGCTACCTTTTATGACCCTGCATACTTTGATGTGTTACTGAGAGAGATGGAGAGAAGAGAGGAGAGGAGAGATAGAGAGTCAGAATGACAGGTGCGCTCGGCCACATCCATCTGTCTTTCCTACACCTCTTCGCAACACACACTATTTCTCACTCTGTTTTTTCATGTGCTAAAGTCACGCAATTCTCGTTTGTGTTGCTTTGGTGAATAATTTACACCACACGAGGCGTGAGAGAGGTAGTGGGTAGAATAGCTTGTATGTGTGAGTCTGTGTGTGTTGAACAAGAATTTGTCACTGTGTGGCAGCGTGTGCTCATTATGAATGACGGTTAGAGTCAAACTTGAAAATGACATAAAAAGCATCATAAAAGTTCAACAAAAGTATTAAATATTACTCATGCACTGTATTGTAGTCTTTTGAAGTCACATGCAGTGTTGGGGAGTAACTAACAAAATGTATCAATACTAGTAATTTAGCCAAAAGTGGATCTGTTGGGGGTGTGACGTTTAATGACGTGGAATCTGAGCCATTGTACTCTGTTGCTACTCTGCTGGATCCATGTTACAAAGACAGGAAGGGGAATTTCTGTTAACTTTATTCAGCCCTATCTGATTCAACTGTGCGTGCATTTGTGCATGCAGAGAGAGAGAGAGAGAGAGAGAGAGAGAGAGAGAGAGTAACAAATCCCTCTGTATGGATTTTGCACTTACCATTTCATTATTTTCACAAATCACATCTCAAGTATAAGTCTTCTGAGCAGACAAATAACTTGATATTAAGGAAATACTAGACTATTCATATTTTATATATTTTATCATACCAGGTGCTTCGCAAATGCAGACACTTTGACACTTGGAAAAGAAGCATTAATGACAGAGGAAGGAAAGATGGAGGAAGTGTTGAAGACTACATCTGAAAATACTTCCTCCTAGCCAACAGACAAAACTCCACGGATGGAGGCTTTAGGCACAAGTACCAGCGGCCTTGGCAGCATTTTTGATGAAATCCTGGAAGAGAGCCAAGTATTACCTTCAAGTGGATCAAGTGGAGCCCTACCTAAGTGAGGCAAATATTCCACGGTCGAACAATCCCTTGCTTTACTGGAAAGTGATCCAACCTCGACTGCCCTCCCTGGCAGCCATGGCTGCTAAGTTTGTCTGTGCTCCCTGCACAAGTGTAGAGAGTGAGAGGCTCTTTAGCACAGCCTCAATTGTTATTGATTAAAGAAGGAGCAGGCTGATGTCAGAGACCGCTGAAAAACTAATCTTCCTACAGAAGAACCCCTCATGCTTGTGTGAGCAAACATAAAACATGTTCAAGAGCTTTGTTACAGAGAAATGGCACCTGTGAAAGTGATTTATTTTATTTTATATTTATAATTGTTAAAATAAAGCAGCTAGGTCAGTAAGGTTAAGGTTAAACAGTTTAAGGTCAAGGTAAGGTTTAAATGGTTTGTTAATTTTGTTGTTTATTTGGAATGTTATACATATTTATTTATGTCTTACAGTGCCATTTTGTTATTACTACTGTGATTTGCACATAGCTGCAATGTAAGGGATAATTTTGTTTTTATTTGTTTATTTACTGCTGCTGTTTAAATTGTTTTAACTTTAAACCTGTTGGTAGCTTTAAGTACTGCAGTATCTGTTATTTTTGTGTCTGTTTTTGTAGTGTTTGAATAAAGGTTGGCAGTCTTTCATAATCAACTTTTGTTGTGGATTATATACTGGAGAAATATTTGTTCTCCATTTGAGTGAGATGTTTTTAGGTGGCAAATTGAGCAAAGTGCTTCCATATATTTTATTAGTATTAGTTCAAGAGTAATACAAAATATCGGATTGATATCAGTATCAGAAAATAGCCAAAGCTGCGGAATCGGTATCGGTAGTGAAAAAGTAATATCGAGACATCCCTACAGATTTGTATGACTTTCGTTCTGCAGAGCACAAATGAAGATTTTTAGAAGAATATTTCAGTTTTGTAGTTCCATACAATGCAAGTGAATGGTGACCAGAACTTTGAAGCTCCAAAAAGCACAAAGCAGCATAAAAGTAATACATACAACATTTAATCCATGACTTCAGAATTGGAATGACAGGTGTGTGTGAGAAACAGATCAATATTTAAGTCATTTTATGCTATACATTCTTCTCTCTGCCCAGTAGGGGGCGATATGCATGAAGCAAGTGAATCACCAAAAACACAAGAAGAACAATGTGAAGTGTAATATATAAAGAAATTAAATAATGATCATGAATTTTCATTTTTGGGTGAATTATTCCTTTATGAGTGTGATGTAGCCCCTGTACCAAACAACTTTTCCCATGCCTTCTCTACCTCCTCTATTCTGCAGGACATGACGTGCCAAGTGATCCTGCTTATTTAGCATTTTTTTTTTGCATTCCTTGCATTGTTTGTAAATGTTTTATACTCAACAATAACTCTGTCAGCATTAAGTGAAAATTAGACCCTACACATAAACTGCTTTTAATGTAAATGTTTAATACATTATGATTTTGAAATGGTGATCAGTGTATTGAAAATAACTTTTTAATCTTTGAATTTCTGTTATCATGTCTCCCTATTATTTTTTTGGAATCAGATTCATGTAGTGTTTATTAGGGATGGGCATTCATCAATAATTTGGTATTTGAATATTTAAGCTTATATAAAAAAACAAATATTCAATTTTTTTTTTATTTAAATGAAGGTAATTAATGAGAAAGAGATGTTCTGATATGAGGTTGTTTTGAATAGAATTCAAATATTGAAACAAGCAATGCGTGAAAACAAAGCGAGGAAAAAGAAACCGCTAATGAAGTAGACTGATGCAGTAAACATACAGGACGAATATAAAACTTGACATATAATAGTTATGTTTATATTGTACCTAATTTTTTTGTTGAGAATAACAAGCATATCCAAGTGCTCTGTAAACTATAATCATTTGTAAACACCATTTTAAATGATTGAATGTCCCTCACGTAGCAAGGTCTTTCTCAGGATGCAATGTTTGTTGTTTACAGAAGCATTGCAGGGATTACGTTGCTACGGGGACGCTACTTTCTGACGAGCTGCACATATAGGAGAGTAAAGTGTACACCGCTTATCCAGTATATTTAAACCGGAACCCAGCTTTCTCACAGTAAGCCACATTCTCACAATCACCCCCTTTTTTGGTGTACATCTGAACGTACTGACATAACCATTTGCTTAACAAATGTGATCAACTTGTGTCCACACTCAACAGCACCACCCAGTGCATTTTGTTATAACTGACAGTTTTAATTTGTGTGTTCAGGATTTAACATGCATTTCACTGTATATATGTCCAGCAAAGCACAACTTTGCGAAATTCGAATAGTATTTTATATGCGTTAATATTAATTAATGCATAACGAATATTCGAATATTCGACTACTCGTGCACATCCCTAGTGTTAATCATAGATAAGTGATGTATTTTAAAAGTTGGCATACAGTGTTCATTATAATGGGGCATAGCTTTTGCAACTCGGTACTCAATACTCACTACTCATAAGTACTTTTAAATGAGCTACTCTTTAACTCTTACTTGAGCTACTTTTACTCTACACATTCTACATCAGTAACAGTACTTCTAATTGAGTAGGATTTTTCAGTACTCTTTCCACCCCTTGCCGACACGAATAACAATTTTTAAAAATCTATATTTAGTATTAGCCAGCACTTGTAAATTTGATCAGATGTCAGACACTCAAGTCCCAAAATGCATTGAACATTTCAGCTGGAGTCTCTATTTCCACATTCCTTACAATAGAATCACCAATCATTAGGGCTCTTTCAACATGATTCTCAGTGGGTGCATCATTGAATGGGGAGAATCAATTGGAAACACTAACAGGAAAGGGAGAGTGGTATCGCATTGCTGAACGAGTATGCCTCCGAGACGTCACCCAAACACCCTGCAGCGGGGGCTCTAGAGCCGCAACCAAAGTGTGTGTGCTGCTCACTGTTCTACCCACATCCGAAACAGTACCTACCGGCTACACTTTCTCACTGATCTCCGTTAGCGTTCGGATGTGTTTCTAAATCATTAACCTTCTCCCTCAGCCTGAATAATTCCTTACATTTATCACATGTGAATCCTCACTGCTGATGGAAGAAGCTATAGTGAACATGTGACATGCAATGCAAACACAAAAGAAGAAAAAACACAAGCGGTTGCCATGACTTACTTAATTTTAAATAATGACAACTTAATTTTTTGTTGTTGTTGGTTGTTCCTGATCGGTGAGGGTTTGAGATCAATATGCAATATGTTGTTATGGTTGTTCATGATAAGCGGTGCTTTGAAATTGATCCAATAATCCATGTAACAGAGAAGAAAAACGGGTGCATGCTGTAAAATGTGCGCAGTTTACTTGCGATAAAAATAGAAAAAGGATGCATGCAGAAAATGCAGTTGATTCATGATAAGAGAATAATAATAGCGGAAAATAATAGCTGAAAAATAGCAGAGGTTAAGGATTAAAAGCTGGAAACAGATAGATAAGCAATGCTAAGCAGGCTAGCAGGCTACAAACACTCGTGCAGCATGCCATCAGCAACAGGAAGTCCAGGAAGCAAGTTTTGCATCTTAAATTATAAAAAGTTTTTTAAGACAAGATCAAGATGTTAGGCTCAATAATATACTATAATTTTTTACATTTTAATAGAGGTCATTGAGGCTAAGATGCATAGGTATAGTATATTGTTATCAATAAAAGTTGCTCTTCCAGTATAAGAGGTAGTATCTTCTTGTATTTTAATATGATGTATGTGATTAACAACATGGCCTGGTGACTTTAAACTCCTCTGTCAGGCCAGTGAAGGGAAGCTGCAGCTTGCTGGTGTGCCCATATAGAGCAATACCGCTAAGCCTCTTCGGCAGGCCCAGCCAACTGCGAAGGAACTGGCTGATGTTTCGCTCAAAGCTCTCCACGGTGGTTATTGGAACTTCGTATATCAGCAGTAGCCAAAGGAGTCTTGGCAGGATTCCGTGTTGATAGATCCATGCTTTGAACTTCCCTGGGAGTCCTAACTTGTCCACTGCTGACAGCCATGATTTCAGTTCCCCTGGACCGCCACGGTGTCTCTCAAGGTTCCGTCAAAGATCTTCCCCAATTTCTTCATGGGCACGCCTGGAACGCCTCCCTTCTGCACTGCGATATCTATATAGGAATTCCTCAGGAGGTACTCAGTAAGCCGGTTTGCAAGGATCTTGAAAAAGACTTTGCCTTCCACACTTAGCAGCGAGATGGTGTATTTGAGATGGTGGCAATGCTTATATACTTTGTATGGCACTCCTCTCGGCCCTGGAGCTGCACTTGTCCGCGCTGCTCTGACTATATCCCGGACTTCTGCCAGGGTGAGCTCTTTGTTGTTAAACAGGATGGATGGGTCTGGTGGTGTAATTAGCTCTCCAAGGGGGGGCAGGTCTTCCTCTCTCCTACTGTCACTGTAGGTGTCACTGAGGTGTCGGTTGATTTCCTCTTCTTGGCATGTGAGGGTCCTGCTCCGCTTCTGCCCTAGCAGCTGTTTAGTGAATCCAAAGGGATTTGAAATGAAGGCAGTCCACTTGCGAGCCCTCTCCCAACCACTTGTCCTATGCCACTCTGCGCGTTGGAGGGAGATAAGCTTCTGTCGTATGATGTTCCTCAGCTCTGTGAGGGCTGGTCTGTCCTCTTCTCTTGGCTTTAGAGACCGTAGTTCTTTCCTGAGCTGGGGGATCTTAATCTCACGGCGGTTTGGCCTAGCTGTGGTGCTGGCTTTTAGTTGTTTAATGCCAAATCTTTCAGCACCGTTGCTGATTATCAAAGTGCACATCAACTGAGCTACCTACCCATGTTTTTATGTCAAAGCTGTGTTAATTTCATGCCCTTTGGTTTGCGAGAAACACAGCCAATGGCTCTTTTATGAGAATTGGCACTCTAGGGCCAACATCAACTGCTCTTTATTAGGTTTAGACAACACCAGCCTTTGATTTTACAGAGATAAAAACAAACTGTCACCTGAACTTTTCACCTTTCTCTTTCCCTCCCTCCCTTCCCTCTTCCTCTCTTTTTTTCACTCACACACACAAACACAACCATGTTTGCAAGCACACTAATCTGTTCGCATTAGCACTTGTTTGATTAGTATGAGAGGTATAAAATACCAGCAATGAGCATGGAGGTGGAGTGGGGGTGGTGTAGTGGCTAAAGCACAAGGCTGTTATACAGAAAGTCACAGGTTAATCAGACGGTCACAGGTTCTAACCCCACAGCCACCACCATTGTGTCCTTGAGCAAGGCACTTAACTCCAGGTTGTTCTGGGGGGGGATTGTCCCTGTAATAATTGCACTGTAAGTCGCTTTGGATAAAAGCGTCTGCCAAAATGCATAAATGTAAATGTAGGTGATTCGAGAGAAGGGTATGACTCGAAGTACGGATGAATTATGACTTCAATGAGCACCATTAAGGTTGTTAACATACCCAGAATGCACTGGATTTAATAAAAATAAAACACCGCCTCTGTGCTCTATATAACTATCACCATTTGCCAAAATTAGGAAGTGTGAATCAAGAAGGTCTATTATTCCAGGGGCCTCATTTATAAAATGCACATAGGATTAAATCCATGAAATGTAGATTTAAATCAAAAGCCAGGAACAAATCGTGATTTACAAAGGCAGAAATGGGCGGATTTGCGATTTCTGAGGCCCCAAGAAACCGACCAAACCGGGGCCCCGTTTTGAAAATATTTATTTCAAAGAATTAAATAAAATTGATTTTAAATCATAATTGTAAATTAATCCTTTAAGCCATTGTAGGCAAGTACATTAAAAATTAAATGTATTGTTAAATGTAATTAATGCATGTTTTGCAGTTTTTCCACAGATAAAAAGCAATATTTACCTACATATTGTATATTTTTACAAAACATTATATATATATATATTTTTTTTTTTGTGAACAGGGTGTGGAAAACCTACTACTTCACCCAGTAACATTTTGGAATTTAGCTGGTAATTATTAATATTATAATCATCAATTTTTTTATTGTTGTTCAGTTTGTCATAACATGATACAGTATTATTATTATTACTATGAGGATTTGTTGTTTACAATAGTAATATATTCCTGTTTTATTTACTTCACCTGGAGCTTATATTCTGATGCTGCAGTTTATTGTTCACCATGTTGCAAAAGGCTGTATTTATTTATTTTTGTTGTAAGGATCATAGACAACATTCAAATCAGAAACAGTAAACACAGGCATGGCGGCCCCTCAGCACACTAGAGCAGAAGGGGAAAAAACATTCAAATCAAAACTTTGCTTGGTGCAAATGTTTAACATTGTACAACATTGTATTAAACATAAAAAACAATCTAGATGCAGCAAAACGAATGAAACAAATTGCAGGTGTCTCAATATGCGTTTTTGAGACCTGAAGTTACTTGACACTGTAGCGAATCAGCTCTACATTCTTCCACCATTAGGTAGCGAATCAGCTCTATGAAATATTAATAATCAATCATAACTTGTTATAATCGATTATGAATATTTGGATCAGTTAATCGGGTTAACTTGATGTAGCTACATTAACATTACAACCAAATACTCGGTTCATCCGGTGAACACTCAATATTGGTTATTAATTAATTAATTAATAGAAAGGTACATTTCGGGGCATGGGAAATGTCTTTCTTACTAAGTATTAAGAGCAAGTAGTCAAAATCTATGATTAGTGACTTTAGATATGAGCTTGAGACACAGACAACTTTACATGTGACATGAACAAGACTTTATTAACTAGACTAAACATTTAAACTACTCTAACATACATATACATACATTCATACAGTTTACCAAGGGAAAGAGGGCTGAAGCAGAATACAGGAAGGCAAGAAGTTATAGCATTGTTTGAAGTTCAGCAGATCAACAGCCTGAGCAAACCATCATATTAGTTCTGACACGCCCTTTTTAGAAAGGGGTGAGGATACTTAATGTATCAAATAATGAGACTAAGTTTGATACTTGCATGTCCCATTTGAATTAAACTGTCCTGATGCAATTTGTTGAGGCTCCAGTTGATCTTTGATGATGTTGTCTTGATGAGAGAGAACCAGTGAGAGTCAGAGGATCTTGGTGAATGGAAAGACAAGGCCGTAGCCTGGCGCACGCTTGGGAGTCCTTGGGGGCCTTCTAGTTCAGCATCATCTTCATTAGGACTTCTCCGGAAGGCCCAAGAGAGTAAGAGAGCACAAGGCTCAGAGAACAAGAGAGGCAGGAAGCCAGAGGAGCATAAGAGAGCGAAGAGATAAGAGAGAGAGCGAGAAATAAGAGCTAAGAGCATTTATAACCTTAGAAAACATGTCCCACCTCTCATTGGCTCGACCAATGAGAAGGGTTTGGGTTCCAGGCGGGAATTTGGTTTATTGCTCTTTGTTCTCACATTTCTCATTGCATGTGCAAGAAAGAAAACTAGGAAATATACTTGTAATACTAATATGTTGTTGTTATCGACATATCATGTACACAGTCATTTCGATCTTCAAAATACCAAGTTATAGAGACCAAATATGCCACACATATGATTTCGGTTAACCATAGTATGCAAAGTCTGAAACATTAACCCATTAGTTTGCAAGAAAACATAGATCAAGCACAATTAAGGGAAAATGTGAGATGGCACATTAGATACATGTCAATATTTATCACATGGATATATAGAATATATATATAGGATTAACAGGGTCCATTTCTCTTTCTCAGTAAGAGAATGAAGTGAGGGTCAGCACTTCTCTGAACATTCCTTTCTCACATGGTACGGGTTCAGAAGGTGAAGTCACGAGGGTCTCTGGAGTGTCTCTCTGGGTCGTAAAAACGTCAATAGCGCATTCTACTCCAGACTCGCTGGCGCTCCCCGGTGATTTAGATGGGGAGAAACAGTGTGGGGGTTTTCTTTAGGACCCCTAGCACACAATGTGTGCCCTGTATTTAGAATTAATGAGTTCATGATTCTCCGTTCATACTCTACAACACAGTGTCTAAAAATGTGTCACTCCTACATGAGACACTAAAGAAACAGCATGACATGGTGCAGCAGTCAAGGACATTCGTCCAGCAAATTTACATAGGAAAACAATGAAAAAACAGATGCACACAAAAACACATTTGGTGGGAACGGCCCCTAACTCATCCGTTCACGTTTCTGAGCATGTGAGTGAAACAAGTTCGGACAGCCTATATATTTAGTCATAAATTACAAACCCAAATTTCTACTGACCTGAACCTGGCAACTTCTAACGTGAACCTCTCTAAGAGTGCCGACAACGGCGTGTTCGGACGTATACCTACAACAACATTTCACCTCAAGCTGTTTTTGTGTAGCTTTGCTACTGTGGTGGGGGACCTCTCAACGTCCGGGGCCCTACGGAGTTGCGTGGTTTGTGTGTTTCTGCTACTGGGCAGAAACAGATGTTACTGATAAAAAGGTTCTTATACCTATACGCCAACTGAAAAGCATATATACTAATGTTTTTTGCACGTGTCAGTTCACGCTGACTATCGCTTGATGACTTCAACCCTTTAATGCATGGTAATTTTCCCAAATACTCTTACATATTCGGGTGTTTATCGACTTGTAGGAAAAATCGAGAACATGATTAATTATTTTAACACTGAAACATGAGATGCAACTTGCTGTCAAACACATATTGAGCTACACAATGCATAATCTACATAAAATAGACATCAGCTACACGTAAGTTACACATGTATTTTCTCAGGCACTTATGGAGTCTAAATAAATGCACAACATAATTTTTTTCAGTAATAATTAAATTACAATATTCATGACAATGTTCATGCTATGTACAGCTGTGGCCAAAAGTATTGGCAGTGACATACATTTTGTGTTTTGCAAAGTTTGCTGCTTCAGTATTTGTAGATTATTTATTCTATGGTATACTGGAAAACAATGATAAGCATTTCATAACTTTTAAAAGGAGTTTATTGGCAAAAACACTCAATATATGCAAAGAGTCAATATTTACAGTGTTGACCCTTGTTCTTCATAACCTCTGTAATTCGCTCTGGCATGCTAGATATCAGCTTCTGGGCCAAATCCTGACTGATGACGATCCATTCTTGACTTATTAGTGCTCGGAGTTGATCGCAATTTGTGGGCTTCTGTTTGTTCACTCACCTTTTGAGGATTGACCACAAGATCTCTATGGGATTAAGATCCGGGGAGTTGCCTGGCCATGGATCCAAAATTTCAATGTTATGATCTCTGAGCCACTTCATTATCACTCTTGCCTTGTGACATGGTGCTCCATCATGCTGAAAAATGCACGGATCATCACCAAATTGCTCCTGGATTGTTAGGAAAAGTTGCTCTTGCTGGACGTTTTGATACCATTCTTTATTCATGGCCGTGTGTTTGGGCAGAATTGAGAGAGAGCCCACTAACTTGGATGAACAGCAACCAAACACATGGATGGTCTCAGGATGCTTCACTGTTGGCATGACACAGGACTCATGGTAGCATTCACCTTTTCTTCTCCGGACTATCAATTTTCCAGATGTCCCAAAAAGTTGGAAGGGGACTTCAGAGAAAATATCTTTGCATCAGTCTTCTGCTGTCCAATCCTTGTACTTCCAGCTGAATGTCGGTCTGTCCTTGATGTTTTTCTTGGAAAGAAGTGGCTTCTTTGCTGCCCTTCTTGACACAAGGCCATTGTCCAAAAGTCTTCGCCTCACTGTGCATGCAGATGCACTCACACCAACCTGCTGCCAATATTGAGCAAGCTCTGCACTGGTGGTGACAGGATGCTGTTGCTGACACCTCAGGAGGAGACGGTCCTGGCACTTTCTGGACACTCTGGGATGTCCTGAAGCCTTCTTCACTGCAGTTGAACCTCTCTCCTTGAAGTTCTTGATTATCCGGTAAATGGTTCTTTCAGGTGCACTATTCTTTGCAGCAATTTCCTTGCATGTGAGGCCATTTTGAGGCAAAGCGATGATGGCTGCACGTCTTTCTTTAAAGGTAACCATTGCTAACAAGAACACAATGATTGGAAACACTTCTTCCCTCCTTTTATAGCAATCAGTCTGCAGAGTGATTTCACCTGACTAGTACTTGTTCACACTTTGCCAGGTGCTGTTGATATGATTAGTGAAATGATGTTGGCTGGTCATTTTGTGCCAGGATCAAAAAACAGTGAAATTTGGGTTCTTGTGATAAAGTAAATTTTTTTGGCCAATGAAGCTTTTTGCAATTATTCTAAATGCATCTGATCACTCTGCACAATAACCTAGAAACAATGTGAATCAACACCACAACAACTGAAGCAGAAAACTTTGCAAAACACAAAATCTATGTCACTGCCAATACTTTTGGCCATGGCTGTACTTGTTACTTTAATGTAGTTTTTTCATCAAATAGCAATTTCAAATGTAAATCAATGAAACATCAGCCCACCTTGAGTAAGAAATTGCATGCATAATATGTATAGTGTGTACACGCATATGCAGGGGTGGAAAGAGTACTGAAAAATAATACTCAATTAAAAGTACTGTTACTTCTTAAAAAAAAACATTTTAGTATAAGTACCTGTCCTTAAAACTACTCAAGTAAGAGTAAAAGAGTAGCTCATTTAAAAGTACTCATGAGCAGTGAGTTACAAAAGCTATGCCCCTTTATAACAAAAACTCGATGCTGCAATTTAAAAATGTAGCACACATACCCTAATTTACATTCCCTTTTATGGCTGTTTGCCAGAAAGAATAACAAATATAGGTATTTCATATGTGTTTGTGATTGACAACTTTTAAAATACATCACTTATCTATGATACTGTAAACACTACATAAAAGGGTGATATGATTACAGAAATTAAAAGATGAAAAAGTTATTTTCAATATAATAATGTATGAAACAATTACTTTAAAATCAGTTTATGTGTAGGGTCTAAATTTTCCTTAATGCCAACTGAGAGAGTTGTTGATGCGCATAAAAGAAATGCAAAAACCAGTAAAAAAACAGGGTCATTTGGCGCGTCATGTACCGCACAATAGAGGCAGTAGAGGAGTTGTTTGGTACAGGGGCCACATCAGGCTTTAAAGGAATAATTCACACATTTCTCATTATTTAGTCACCCTTATGCCATCCCGAATGTGCATGACTTTCTTTCAACACAAATGAAGATATTTAGAAGAATATCTCAGCTCTTTTGGTCCATACAATGCAAGTGAATGGGTGCCAAAAGTTTGAAGCTCCAAAAATCACATAAATCAGCATAAAAGTAGCCTAATCCATGTGACTCCAGAGGTTAAATTCATATCTTCGGATATGATCGGTTGGGTGAGAAACAGATAAATATTTAAGTCAAATTTTCTCCTCCCTGCTCTGTCAATCTCCACTTTAGCCTTTCACTTTCTTCTTCTTTTGTTTTTGTTGATTCACATTCTTCATGCATATTGACATCTACTGGGCAGGGAGAAGAATTTATAGCAAAAATGGACATAAATATTGATCTGTTTCTCACCCACACCTATCATATCACTTCTGAAGTCATGGATTTAACCACTGGAGTAATATGGATTACTTTTGTGCTGCATTTACGTGCTTTTTAGAATGTCAACATTTTGGCATCCATTCATTTGTATTCTATGAACCTACAGAGCTGTAATATTCTTCTAAAAATCTTAATTTGTGTTCTGCTGAAGAAAGAAAGTCACACATCTGGGATGTCATGAGGTTGAGTAAATGATAAGAGAATTTTCATTTTTGAGTGAATTATTTCTATAAGTAGCACATGGGGGGCCACATTGTCCTCCTTTTGAGATACAATGTTCCATATTGATTTAGTTCTTGTATCTTTTAAGCCCAGAAATATTTGTGTTCTCATTCTAATGCATGATGCACAATTTTCTGAAGTTTGTGACTGGTGGAATATTCTGCTGAAGTATTGCTCTACAATGGTTGATACTTTTCTGTCAGGCATAAGAAAAAAACTTGATAAAGGCTAAGCATAATTATAAATTATTTTAGGGGTCGGAAGGGGTTGGTATTATATAAAAAAAAAAACTAACAATATTTAAAAAATATATTATTATTAAAAATATCACTGTTTTATTCCATTACATTAATTTTAAAGCTACTCAAGTTAGTCCGCCAAAAGTAGTGAGTGGTTTTCTCATTTCCTTGTTTTTGTTGTTTGATTAATGGCCTTTTTATGACACAGCTCTCTAGACAGTGCTAAATTCGATTACATGTACATTTGAAGTCTGACATTTTGATAGAAATATGCTTTTTGTCCCACTGATTACATTCACTTTAGACAAAACCGACTACGGTTACATTAATGCCTCTTCTAGATGGGCATTGGCAAAATTATAAAACGTATTTGACTATTTAGGTGCAATAGCACACAAACATTAGCCGCCTATCAATCAAACAGCATGCAGCTACAGATGTCAGGAAATAAATAGTCAATCTTTTACATTTTATCTAGATCAACCAGAATAATCAGCTTCTTGTCTGCTGTTGTTGAAGACATAAATAAAAACAAATGATTTCACTAAAATACTAAAATGCAGCATAATCAATGGCAAGCACGAGCAGAAGAGAAGAGCTGGAAATCTTACTAGTCCATGCACTCATTTACGAGTGCATGGACTTTTATGATTTTTAAATGATTTGAGATTTATAATGTTTAATGCATTTCATGCATACACATGTTTTATAAATTGTTTGCAGGAACTTTTGAAAATTCACATTCAGGATCATTCTGTGCAGAACTTCATAAATGAGGCCCCTGGAGAAACTATCCATTCTTTCAATATTAAAATGATTTCTTGTATCCCAGCTTAATATGCAGAGACTATTAAAATATTTGTAGATTGATTTTCCCGAAAAGTAAATATTGTGACTCTGTGTTGCTATGAAAACCTTGCACTGTTTGTGGAAAATCCTGAGTAGCCCAGCACAGCAATTGGCTTTAATTGTATAACCAATGCTTGTTTGAAGTGGGACCATACAGTAAGTTTGTTTAGCCAATGGCAGAGAGAATACAGACAAGCTGTTAAAAAACAGTGTTTATTTTGTTGCTAGTGTAACAGAAATTCACCTTTTACCTCCTCTCCAAGTGGCATTACAGATAACCTCTCAATTCCTTCAGCTATCATTAAAAAATCATTCCTTTCAAGTCTTGGATGCATGTAGCAGTTCACGAAACACATGTTGCTCCTATTCTTCCAGTCACTTAGTGTCCACAAAGTGAACTGCCAGGAGTGGCAATGGGTGTCCGAGAGCTTTGAAAGCCCATTGAGCTTCAAACAGAATGAAAGCATGAGCAGAGTCGGAGAGATGTGCCCAGGCTGTTTTCCTCCCTAGGGCTTCGTGCATTAGTTCAGGCCATGTGTCTGTTTTTGTTCTCATCTAGGGCACCTTTTCTGTTCAATCTTTTTTTCTCTTTCCTCCCATGTGATCCTGTGTTTAAATGTTAATGCTGCAGGACTGAATACATGATATTGATGTGGAGCAAGGTCACCACACACTCATACACTTAACCAAGGCTGACGTCAACAACGACTGTCAAGATTTTGATCCTCCTCATGTTACAGAACCCTGAGATCCAGGTCTGTCAGAGTGGTGAAAAGGTACTCCTAACCACACACAATTTGTTTCCTGCCTCGTTCACCCCATTCATACCTTTCTTTATTTATATGTTGCACTCTCTCTCCCTCACTCTTTTCCCTGGAAGATATTTGTGTGGTCAGCCTGTAGATAATTGTGTGTCAAAGCCAAAGGGATGAAGCAGATCTACCTAGCCAGAGGAAAGTAGAGCATAAGAGGATAGGATGCAGAGGGTTGAGAGGACATGAGTGCAGTTGATTGAGGAGAGAATAAGAGGAGAGGACATGAAAGAATGAGAGGAGTTGAGAGGAAAGGATAGAAAAAGAGAAGAGGTTACAGAAATAGGAGAGAGTGAGAGAAGAGAATGAGAGAAGAAGAGAGGAAATTAAAGGAGCAAAAGAGAGGAGAGAAAGAGAAGACATGAGATGAGAGGAATGGATAGAATAAGAGGAGAGGTGTCAAGAGGAGAGTATGAGAAAAGAAGAGAATGTATGAGGAGAGGACAGAAAAGAATGAGAAGATGAGAGGAAAAGAGATTAGTGGAATGAGGAGTGTAGATGAGAGGAGGGGAGAAGTGAGGGGAGGGAATGAGTGGAGGCTAGATGAAAGGAAGAGAGATGAAAGATTAAGGGGAGTGGAGATAACAAAAGAAAACAATGAGAGTTGGGGAAACAAGAAGAGAGGATAAGAGAGGAAGGGAGTCAAAAGGAGTGGAGAGAAAGAGGAGTTGAGAGGAGATAATGAGAAGAGGGGAGAAGAGAGAATGAGATGAGATGAGGAGGGAATGGAATAAGAGGAGGCTAGATGAAAGAACGAGAGAGGAATGATTAAGGGGAGCGGAGATAACTAAAAAGAAAACAATGAGAGGAGGGGAGACAAGAAGAGAGGATTAGAGAGGAGGGGAGTCAAAGGGAGAGGATAGAAAGAGAGAGAGAGGATAGAAGTGGAGACAAGAGGAAGAGAGGGGAATCCAAAGGAGAGATGGGGAGTTGAGAGGAGAGGGGAATCAAGGACAGGATTCAAGAGGAGAGAGAGGAGGGGAGTTGAGAGGAGGAAGGGGAATCAAGAGGAGATGAGTCAAGGGGAAAGGAGGGGAGACCAGAGGAGAGGAGTCAAGAGGAAAGGAGTGGAGTCGAGAGGAGGGGAGTTGAGAGTAGTAAAGAGGAGGGGAGGGTGTCAAGATAAGGTGTGGAGAATCAAGAGCAGAGAACAGGGGAGTCGATAGGAGAGGATGGAAAGAGAGTCGAGAGAAGAGAAGATGTGAAGGGAGTCAAGAGGAGGGGAGGGGAGTCAAGAGGAGAGAATGGGATATGAGAGGAGCTAAGAGGAGGGGAGTGTGTCAAGGGAAGGGGTGGAGAATCAAGATTAGAAAGGGGTGTCAATAGGAGAGGATGGGAAGGGAGTTGAGAGGATGGGAGGGGAGTTGAGAGGAGAACAAAATGGTTTTGAGTCACGGGTGGCAGCCACCCACAAAGGAGAGTTCTCCTAGGTAATCTTACAGAATTACAGCCCCTCTAGTACTGTGGTCTGGGATCATCAAGCTAAGTAGTGAAAATGAAAAGCAGTGACCTTAGAATACAAACTGCTGCCCTCTGTTTGTTGAGGTCAGAACACTTAAAACAGTATTGTGGGTTGGTATTAAATGAAGATAAAGTTATGCCTAAAACAGTTAAAAATCCTAAAGAAATGTGACAGGATCCTTAAATGAAACTACTAGGATCGAGTTAGAATCTTCCAAGAATCAAATAACATCCCCCAAGATTTTATTAGTTTTAAGCTAAATTTGATAGAAATTATACACACATTTTTAAAAACCTTGTTCCTGGGGAGAGCTATTTGTTCTACTTGATTTCAAAAGCAGTTGCTCGGCTGGCACATGCCCTACAGCAGTGGTCGGGAACCTATGGCTCGAGATGCCACAAGTGGCTCTTTGTTAAAAAACAAGTGGCTCGCCGGGTCTCTCACCATTCACCAAACACATGATCATTGAAAACTTTCTAGAGATACTTTTCCAACAGAAAATGTGGGTGCTATTGCAAAGCTTGAAGTCAATGATACTGTTTTGGATTCCTATCTCTAGAATTTTACAGCCTACTTCTGGTGAACAAGGTTTGAAATGAACACCCGCTAAATGCAAAGAGTACTCATGCAGAGTATTTTGCTGATGTACCAGCCACTGTGGAAGGTGACCTGAAAGACTTGTCAGAAAGATATATAACAAGAAATTAGACACAAAGACATGTGTTTGACAAAACGTGATTATGTTTTGAAGACCAGACGCATGAAAAGCCGCGGATGCGTGTCTGATTTGATGTGTGTGTGTGCAGTGAGCTCTGAGTGCAATGAAAGCGCTTCTCCAACACATAAACATTCATAGAGGTCTGGGACTCGTTTCCCAATAACTATTGACCTTAACTGTTAAGAGCATTTTCTACGAGCGATTTTATGAACGTTCGTTATTTTTTATGTGCAACCAGGGTGTGATATAGCACCCGCAAAATGCGACGAGACTCAATCCAGTTTGCGAGCTCCTCTCCAAATGCATTTCATGCGTGAGTAATTTTGCTCATCTACCTGCAAAAGGTGTCTCGGAGTGACACATGACAAGAAATGCTGACATGTTTGAAGAAACACACTTTATTATATTTTTAAGAACAGACAAAAGAAAAGCCGTCAATGCTCGTGTCTGATTCACTGTTCAGAGGCGTGCAACAGGACCCTGTCTCATTGAACAAGCATAATAACTTTATCACTCATTTTTCTCAGTTTCATTCCACTGAAAACTGTTTGGAAGAATAATGTAGTCTATGAGAATGCTGCAAATGATCTCTGATCATCTCGTGAGGTACTGCGAGTTATGTTCGCTCTTACACATTGTGAACGCAACTCTGCAGGTCAGTAATACATACATGTATCTTTGTATTAAATAAACAAAGACAAAAGTGATTAAATCATAAGGTAATACAAGACATGTTTGCCTTTGACCTAAAATTGAGTTCTATTTTTTTCCTTTAGGCAGCTTAAATATTACCAAAACGGAACACACATTTGGCAGCATTTTTTGGGGAACACAATAATTTTTTAGGCTTATTTATTATGATGATTATTATAATTATCTTTACATTTATAATTGTCGTTAGTTCTTAAGTTGTATGCTAGTAATTTTCACCTGTTGCTGCATTCTGATACTTGCGTGAATGGAGCCTTTGGAGACGGTAAATGTTTGGCTTTGGAGAGGTGGTTATATATATAAAAAAAAATTTATCACTTCATTATTTGTATTGCTTTTTCGTTTCGTTTAAATTACCATTTGAATTTATAAATGTCTTTTGTACAAGTTTTTCACGTTTCAATAAATTAAAGCAAAATCAATAAAGTAAAAATATTCACTGACCTTGGGCATTGACCATATAATGGGTGAAATGCGATTATTATTCAAATGTTTTTTTTACATATCGCCCAGCCAATTGAAGTTACATTTTTCATGAAGTAAAATTAAGTAATTTTACGGAGACCCACACAAACACTTGTACTCAATTCCATATTGCAACAGGTTACCTATTAATATTTGCATATGTGTTTGTATTTGAGTAGTCTAAAGGCAATGTAAACATTGTATTTTATTGAAAAACTTAGTAAAATAGTAAATTATTTGTTTGTGGTATGGCTCTTTCAAAAAAATCCATCAACCAAAAATGTAAAAAAGGTTCCTGACCCCTGCCCTAGAGGAAGAATTCAACCTGTATGCTGGCATCTTTGCTCATGGGCACTTTTCTTTTCTTTTTTTCAATCAGCAGAGTTAATCAGCAGCTTTAAAATCACGTATTGACATGCTGACAGTGTGGCACCACATGGAATTTTGAACTGTTCAGTAAAGCTTTTTTTAAATCTGATCTTGAACTTTAAAGGTGCAGTATGTATCATTCTGAATTTTAGGGTTGCATGATATACCAGTGCTACGGTAGTATCACGATACTAAAGCTTCAAAGTACTGCCGGTGCCACGGTATTTTTTAAACAGTAGTACCGTTAATACAGAAGTACCATAAGTCATGTTGTATGTACGGAAGTAAATCAGATTATTTTCACTAAAACCATACTTTGAATCAGATCTATGTCTGCAATAACATAAAAAATTTAGTTTTTCGAGGGGTGTTCCCTTCACACAGTGCCCTTTAAAGCTCAAAATGCTGTTTAGAATTTGAACCTTATGTGGTATTGTTTATTTGTCAATGTTTTCTCATGCTTCAAACACATACACATCTGATCCCAGCATGTTAAATTGGCAGTCGTGTCTTCTAATGGATAATGTGGATTTAAATGAAACTTTGAACAGCGAGAAGCTTTTTAAAAAACACAATGTGTGAGATTCATGTAATGAGATTTGGAATTAATTTGGGGTTTGCCTGATGAGACCGCCGTGAATGCCTACAAAGATTTCAAGCCAAAGGTGGAAACACCAGCAACCTTATTGAAACACCTTCAGACACACCCCATGGCTTCTGCAGAATACACACGGGTCAGTGCCACTTCATTTAACATAAATGCTTTATCTGAGATTTACTGTTTCTTTGAAAAATTGACCATTGCACTTGTTTATATTTTTCCAATTACAAATCGGTTGTTTTGGTCACGATTTGATCACGTCCCTGAGCCATGCGATCAAACCGGTGTGTGTGTGTGTAATCTTCATACTCTTTAAAAAAAAAATTTGCACTGCTCTTTACTGAAACAGCTGCTCAAAATCATCTTATCAACGTTACAATATCTTTATTTTTATGTTACCTGCATTCAAATAATCACAGATTAATGGAATAAAAGTTTAAAGCCCTTGCCGTTGAACTGGTTGTTTTGATGCTGCAAAATCTTTTATTTAATTTTATTTTTTTTACATCAAACTAAGAATGTATTTGGTAACAAGTTAGTCCAACACACTATCATGATATGATATGATATGATTTATACTACATTTAAATACACATTTTTTACATGTGTGCCCCAAACGTGGTCAAACTCCACACATGCAATCCATATGCATCCTTCACAAATAACCCACAACAAACACTCAATTTGAACATATGACTCCTATGAACATATTTAATGCAATTTAACAAAATTTTGTGTAGTATTTTATATTTACCCAAAGAATTATAAACCGATGAACAATGTATCATCTCACTTTCTAACCACCACACACACACACACACACACACACACACACACAGCAAGTGTTGCAAAACCCTTAAAGGTGCCACGTCTAATTTATGACCAGTTCAGTTCAATTACACAAAATTTCTCCACTTGGCAACACAAAAACTCATTTCATAAGAACACATGGCTACTTTTGAATGGCCGCCAACAGAGAAATATACTATTTGCTCACAAAATGGTGTAATTAAGATTATACCAACTGGAGCTGACTGCCCATGCTATCCATACAAACCCTGCAACTTTGGATTGATGAACTTTGGAGCGAAGCTATTATCTTAACTCAAGTAGCTTGATTTCAAATCAAGTATCTTTTCAGTAGTAAAGCTTTTTTATTGATTAGGTAGCAGAGTAGCATTGACACAACACTGCATTTTACATCAAGCCAGGTATACACTGAAGTCTGATTCACAAATGAATTATTAGTTTTATTTTATTTATTTGTTTCTGTTGAGTAGTTGTTAGCTTAGCAAGCTAATTTTTTTGAGTCGCTTGCCTCACACTGTTTATGGCTATCTATTTCCATTCTCAGCTTTATCCATCACTCTTTCCTATTATAAAAAACATGCTCCTTGATCACAATTACAATTTTCCTCCACAAAAAGCCAGCTGCAAAGTTAACTGGGGGCTTCCTAGTTCAGCTGTATGTTATTAATTTCTGGAGCTGTGTCAGTATACTGAGATAGATGGCAGGGAACATTGGCTCTTTTTCTCACTAAGCCTGGGAGCTGTGTGCAGCAGCTGTGCCAGGCTGAAGATAAGTGATGACTAGCTCAGTCGCTCTTATTAAAGGTCAAACATGCTATGAGTATGACAGAACAGTTCTTTTTTATAAGACTGCATACATCAAAGATGGTTTTGCAGGAACAGAAGGGCACAAAATCCACTTACATGGACAAACTCCATGTCACAAAGCAATGTTGTTGCATCATAGGAACGATGAAATCTTAGATGGTGTTGAAAAAATTATTAACCTTTAACCAACAGAAAATATGTGTCAGGGCTTTATTTTTATTGCTGTGTCTGTCAGTGGATTAAATCATATTTTTAATCAAATTATAGTCAACATAATATGCTGATTAATTAATCAAATGAATCACAATTTATCACAAAAATGTATAATATAAAAATTCAGATAATTAAAATACATTACATTATTGTAATGACATTCATAAGCAATCCATTCAATCTAGTAATCCATTTCACAACAGAAGTGGCATCATAAACACAGTGTTTTTAGGAGGCTGTGTCAAGTTAATCCAGAGACTACTAAACAGAGACGGGCCAAATCTCTTCAAATGAATGGGAGATTTTGGAACATCCAGTGACAAACAGACATTGAAGAAAAGTAAGTCCTGCCATATTGTCCTACCAATCAGCTTATAGATACAGACATCCCCTGTCAATCAACTCAAGAACGTGCATGTGCATTAGCTAAACAAAGTGGGGAAAAAGCTTTTTTTTTTTTTTTTTTGCATAATCTGAGATAAAGAAGCACAATTTGTGATACTAGTATTGTCAAATTTTACTGCTGATTTGAATTATGTTGTTTGACTCTAATCTTGACAAACCGTTTTGGAGATTTTGGTATTCCATATTCAAGTAGATTGGTGCTGTACTTGTATGTTGCTAGTTTACATAGAAAAATAGCTGCCCAGCCTGCCCGAGAGCATTTCAACTTGCCTTGAAGGAACTTTGGTTAAATGTAGTGTGAAACTTAGAAAAACTCACATCGAACCGCCTGCATTTGGAGATACGCTCCATCCAATAGCATTTGCACACAAAAACATGTTCTCGTGTTATGCTGTCTGCTGTCGAAAAGTCTGGTTGATATGTTGCCTGTACAGCTGGAGCCCTGCTGACTGAGACTCGCAAAAATTAAAGGCAGAACTTCAAGCTTAAATTGCTCCGATGGTTTGAAAATTCCTTATAATGAACCAGGGGCATAATTAATTGTGTAATTTCTTAATTGCATATGTTTTTTATATAATTAATCAAATTATACTAATCGACATCCATACTTTTTTTTTTCCTGCCTGTTGATTGATTGATTGATTGATTGATTGATTGATTGATTGATTCAGTAACTGACCACTTGGTCTCAGCCTTTTTGTACTACTGTAGCATTCCATGCATAGAGCAGATACATTTCTGTGTTGATTCAAGCTGATTGAGTCCAGTTTTTTTTTAAGTTTTTGTTTTTAAACATAATGTCAATAATATTATCACGTTATCTCTGAAAATTACTCTACCAGCAGCCATATCACCCTGCAGCTCTTGCCTGGTTGCCCAATATAGCTAAGCAGGGTCAGTACCTGGATGGGAGACCTCCTAGTGAAAGATATGGTTGCTGCTGGAAGAGGTATTAGGGAGGCCAGAAGTGGGTACTCACCCTGTGCTCTGTTTGGGTTCTAATGCCCCAGTATAGTGACAGGGACATTATACTGTAAAAAGGCACTGTCTTTCAGGTGAGATGTTAAACTGAGGTCCTGACTCTCTGTGGTCATTAAAAATCCCAGAACACTTCTTGTAAAGAGTCTGGTGTCCTGGCAAAATTCCCACAATTGGCCCTTCTCAATCATGACCTCCTCATAATCCCTATTGATTAATTGGCTCTATAGCTCTACTTTCTCCTCTCCACTAATAGCTGGTAAGTGGTGGGCATTCTGGTGCAATATGGCTGATGTTGCATCATCCAGGTGGATGCTGCAAAACTGGAGGTGGTTGAGGAGATTCCCCCTATACTATGTAAAGTGCTTTGAGTGCCTAAAAAAGTGCTATATTAATGTTAGGTGTTAGGAATTCCTTGTCTTGTTTCACTGTTGCCCTCTGTCTGCCATTTTTGTCACCTTGCATTCCATAGTTTTCATTTTGTCCCTTGTTTAGCTCCACTGTCTCACTTGTCATTGTTTAGAACTACACTTCCCAGAATCCACCTGCCATCATCACTGCCATTTTGTTCATTGTTTTCACCTGTGTCTCATTCTGTCATCACTCACTGTGTATTTAAGCCCTGCTTTTTGTTCACTCCTTGTCATTCGTTGAATGTTGTTATCCTGGTGTGTGTTCCCTGCCTGTGTTTTCTAGTTTTATGTTTATTTCCCCATTGAGGGTTTTCCTTTGTGTTTTTTCTTGCTTGTTTACTTAATAAAGTTGAACTGCGATTGGATCCGCATCTCCTCGTCTGCTTCGCTGCCTCCATTCGTAACAGAACGAACGACCAAACATGCATCCAGCGGTTCGAAAAGCGAGCTGTCAGCTGCTCAGCCTTAGTCAGGGAAATCGTCCGGTGGAGGACCACATCCGCGATTTCTTCGCGATTGCGAGTGCCACCGAATTCCCTGACTCCGACCTGGTGCGGTTTTTCCGGGCGAGCCTGAACAGTGCGCTCAAGGAGCGGTTGCCACAGGCAACGCCGGCTGGGCGCTCCACGCGTTCGTGGAGGAGACTCTGCTGGCCTGCGGTTCACCGTTTACTGTGGGCGTCATCGAGGAGAACCCTGCCACTCCTCCCACAGTGGTAACTCTCCCTTCGCCCGTGGTTCGTCCCTTCACGCCTACCACGGCCAATGAGCCAGCGTTGCCAGCTTCGTCCGCCCGGCGGAGGAGGAGAAGAGGAAAGGCTTCTGCTCCCCAGTCTCCGCCTGCCCCGGTCTGCGAGCCAGAGCCCTCGCCTGCCCGGTCTGCGAGCCAGAGCCCTCGCCTGCCCGGTCTGCGAGCCAGAGCCCTCGCCTGCCCGGTCTGCGAGCCAGAGCCCTCGCCTGCCCGGTCAGCGAGCCAGAACCCTCGCCTGCCCCGGTCTGCGAGCCAGAGCCCTCGTCAGCCACGGTCAGCGAACCCAAGCCAGCGCATACCACAGTCACCCAGCCTGTCGCCTCAGAGGGTCAGTGAGCCAGTACCTGTCGCCTCAGAGGGTCAGTGAGCCAGTACCTGTCGCCTCAGAGGTCAGTGAGCCAGTACCTGTCGCCTCAGAAGTCAGTGAGCCAGCGCATACCACAGTCAGTGAGCCAGTGCCTGTCACCTCAGAGGTCAGTGAGCCAGTGCCTGTCGCCTTGGTCGTCCCTGAGCCAGCGCCTGTAGCCTCGACCGTCCCTGAGCCAGCGCCTGTAGCCTCGACCGTCCCTGAGCCAGCGCCTGTAGCCTCGACCGTCCCTGAGCCAGCGCCTGTAGCCTCGACTGTTCCCGGGCTAATGCCAATAGCCTGGACTGACCAAAAGCCAGCGCCAATGGTCATGCCCGTCCTAGAGCCTGCACCCCTCGAGCCTCCCGAGCTTCCCAGAGCTCCGCCTCCCGAGCTTCCCAGAGCTCCGCCTCCCGAGCTTTCCAGAGCTCCGCCTTCCGAGCCTCCCGAGCTTTCCAGAGCTCCGCCTTCCGAGCCTCCCGAGCTTTCCAGAGCTCCGCCTCCCGAGCTTTCCAGAGCTCCGCCTTCTGAGCTTCCCGAGCTTTCCAGAGCTCCGCCTCCCGAGCTTTCCAGAGCTCCGCCTCCCGAGCCTCCCAGGGCTCCGCCTCTCGAGCCTCCCAGGGCTCCGCCTCTCGAGTCTTCCAGGGCTCCTCTTGAGCCTTCCAGGGTTCCGCCTCTCAAGTCTCCCGAGCCTCCCAGGGCTCCTCTCGAACCTCCCAGTGCTCCGCCTCTCAAGCCTCTCGAGCCTCCCAGGGCTCCACCCTTCAAGCCTCTCGAGCCTCCCAGGGCTCCACCCCTCAAGTCTCTTGAGCCTCCCAGGACTCCGCCTCTCGAGCCTCTCGAGCCTTCCAGGGCTCCGCCTCTCAAGTCTCCCGAGCCACCCCGGGCTCCTCCTCCCAAGCCTCCTAGGGCTCCACCTCCCAGGGCTCCATCTCTCAAGTCTCTCGAGCCTCCCAGGGCTCCTCCTCTCCAGCCTCCCAGGGCTCCTCCTCTCCGAGCCTCCCAGGGCTCCTCCTCTCGAGCCTCCCTCTGCTCTGCCTCCTGAGCCTCCCACGGCTCTGCCCCCTGAGCCTCCCGAGCTTTCCATGGTTCCTCCTCCCTCGGCTCTGCCTCCTGAGCCTCCCACAGCTCCGCCCCCTGAGGCCTCTGAGCCTCCAGAGCCTCCCTCAGCTCCGCCTCCAGAGCCTCCCTCAGCTTCGCCTCCAGAGCCTCCCTCAGCTTCGCCTCCAGAGCCTCCCTCAGCTGAGCCTCCCGAGCCTCCTACGGCTCCGCCTCCCGAGCCTCCTGCGACGCCGCCTCCAGAGCCTCCCTCAGCTGAGCCTCCCGAGCCCTCCATGGTTCCTCCGCCCCCTGAGGCCTCTGAGCCTCCAGAGCCTCCCTCAGCTCCGCCTCAAGAGCCTACCTCAGCTGAGCCTCCCTCGGCTCCGCCTCCAGAGCCTCCCTCGGCTCCGCCTCCAGAGCCTCCTACGGCTCCGCTGCCAGAGCCTCCTACGGCTCTGCCTCCAGAGCCTCCTACGGCTCCGCCGCCAGAGCCTTCCAGGTCACTGCCTTTAGGGCCTCCTCCCAGGGGTCCTGACCCTGTCCCTGACCTGTGGCCTCCTCCCAGACCTTCTGACCCTGTTCCCGTCCTGTGGCCTCCTCCCAGGCCTCCTGACCCAGTCCCTGTCCTGTGGCCGCCTCCCAGGCCACCTGACCCTGTTCCAGTCCTCTGGCCTCCTCCCAGGTCTCCTGACCCGGTCCCTGTCCTGTGGCCTCCTCCCAGGCCTTCTGACCCTGTTCCCGTCCTGTGGCCTCCTCCCAGGCCTCCTGACCCAGTCCCTGTCCTGTGGCCTCCTCCCAGGCCTCCTGACCCTGTCCCTGTCCTGTGGCTTCCTCCCAGGCCTCCTGACCCTGTTCCCGTCCTGTGGCCTCCTCCCAGGCCTCCTGACCCGGTCCCTGTCCTGTGGCCTCCTCCCAGGCCTCCTGACCCGGTCCCTGTCCTGTGGCCTCCGCCCAGGTTTCCTGACCCAGTCCTTGTCCTGTGGCCTCCTCCCAGGCCTCCTGACCCGGTCCCTGTCCTGTGGCCTCTGTCCAGGCCCCCTGACCCAGTCCCTGTCCAGTGGCCTCCTCCCAGGTTCCCCAAACCTGTCCTTGCCCGGTGGCCAGCTCCCTGACCACCTGAACTTGTCCTTGCCCTTTGTGCCCCCTTGGACTTCCTGCCTGCCCTTTGTGCCCCCTTGGACTTCCTGCCTGCCTTCTGTGCCCCCTGGACTGTCTGTCTGCCCCTCGTTGCCCTCTGGACTGTCTGTCTGCCCCTCGTTGCCCCCTTGGTCTGTCTGCCCACCTCAAGCTCCCCCCCAGTCATGGACATTTTTTTTGTTTTGTTTTATGTCACTGTGACCGATCCTTGAGGGAGGGCTATGTTAGGAATTCCTTGTCTTGTTTCACTGTTGCCCTCTGTCTGCCATTTTTGTCACCTTGCATTCCATAGTTTTCATTTTGTCCCTTGTTTAGCTCCACTGTCTCACTTGTCATTGTTTAGAACTACACTTCCCAGAATCCACCTGCCATCATCACTGCCATTTTGTTCATTGTTTTCACCTGTGTCTCATTCTGTCATCACTCACTGTGTATTTAAGCCCTGCTTTTTGTTCACTCCTTGTCGTTCGTTGAATGTTGTTATCCTGGTGTGTGTTCCCTGCCTGCGTTTTCTAGTTTTATGTTTATTTCCCCATTGAGGGTTTTCCTTTGTGTTTTTTCTTGCTTGTTTACTTAATAAAGTTGAACAGCGATTGGATCCGCATCTCCTCGTCTGCTTCGCTGCCTCCATTCGTAACATTAGGAATTATTATTACTCTAGCTTTATAGTCATAACATAGTAGTATTGCAGTATACAATATAGTAGTATGCTTATACTAATATAATATATTAATATTAGGAGTGCTCTTTATTCTTCCTTCATTCCCCTTACTGTTAAGTGGTATGGCAACTAAATTCTAAATAAAAATGCATGTCAACTTTCAGTTGGTGTTAACCTATTTTGAGGCATTTAAAGGAAGAATTTGTAACTACTTTGGAGAGTTCTTCTTTACAGAGTTGATTGTGGGCAGTCATGACATGGCCCATATGCTGTCCTACTTTTCAGTGGAAAAGAGAATTAAAATCAGTCCCTGTGGTTTCATTGTGAAATCACTTCTTCTCTGAAATGTGTCATATATTGCCACCCAAGGACATGCTGCGCTGAAACGTGTTAATAAGCTTGAAGACACTCATATTCCCTTCTATAAAATTATACACATTTGCCAGCACAAGCACGCACATGCATAGACGATGCATCGTATTATGGAATATGTATGAATTTCTTATATTGCTGTTATATGTTATCAAACCGTGAAGAAACTCAAATGCCCCAATTGCACAGTAATGTTCTCAAGTACACTCTTATGAGTTACAATTTAGGCTTTTCAAGGACATCATGGCCTCTTATTGAGAATACATTATTTACAGAAGCAGAAAATTAAACATAATTTACATTATTCATTTCAAGAATAAAGACCAATAAAGCATAAATAGATTAAACAGCCTCAAACTAATTGCCAAGATAATGTTCATTCCAAAGTGTGATACTTTTGGTTTAAAGGAATTGTTCACCCAAAAATAATGGGTGTATGATGAACAGTCCGAAATGTAAGATGTTGTTCACTCTGTCGTTATTCACTGTAAACTGGATTATTGGATTGTGGGTGGTAAAAGACACCTGAAATGCCACATTAGTAAATTTGCCCCTGTGTGTATGTTCACATTTCCACAAAACAAGGACTGCTTATTTAGACCATTGCAACTCAATAAGATTATTAGTCTCTTGTCATTTGCATCTTTCATTACTTTTCACAAATCATGTCCTTTTTTCTTTAATCCCTCTTCTCTCAACCTCATTCCACAGGCAGGCATCAAAGCCCTAATTTGAGCTATCTGAACACATGTGGAGCTTCAGGGAGATGCCTGGGAATGCTTTTTGGAATGCCTCAGTTATGTGTGAGTGTTAAGAAGCTGGTAAAGCACAGGGGTGTCAGTCAAGTAAAGAGAAGAGAGGTGATTCCAAGCTCTGCAGACAGGAAAAGCCCTCAGAGCTCTGGGCTTATTTTCAATCCGCCAGCTGTAATTAGTTTCAGATAATTAAAATGCATAACATTCCTGTAGCAGAAGAGTTCATCTTTGATAAGACCATTCAAAAAGCAGCTTTAGAATACAATGTATTGTTTACTACCATATTATTGATCATAATCCAATCATTGGCACACAGTTCACAGCAATCCATTTCACAAGTGAATTTGTCAATCAGTTCAAGATTTATTATGAGGGCTTGTTTAAGGACCCGTCAATGTACACCTACGTCAGACATGCTTGTGTAGTGTCTTGGGTGCTTTGTGTCATAAACATAAAATGTTTAGGTCACTGTGTCAAGTTAAATATAGTTTAATACTCAATCTTTAAACACATCTTAGTTAGGGTTTGCGCTCCATCAAGTGTTTTGAACTTGAGAACGTAACGCATGTTTGTGTTGTTCTGCCTACTGAAGTGTTTTCTTCACTGTATAAACTGCGCGTTGCTCATACAGCTGAAATTTCACTTACTGCCCTCTGGAGTAAATAGGTGGTACTACAAACTTGCATTTGTCAGGAATCTTCCTTATTGTGGTCCGGGGGCATTGCGATTAATTGCGTACATTTTTTTAACGTGTTATTTTTTGTAAAATTAATCGCACTGAATTAACGCGTTTAATCGACAGCCCTAAAATATATATATATATATATATAAATAACTAATGCAACACGCATGCATCACACCTCAGCAGCACACTTGAAAAGGACAGTGGAGCCACAGATCAATCAAATCAAATTCCTTTATAGTCACTTAACCATATACACAAGTGCAACAGTCATCGAAAGTCTTTGGTGCAGTTCCAAGCAACATAGTATTATGACAATTACAATAAACATCTGATTTACACAGTTTACATATAATGTTAAACAATATACAGTATACACAAAATAGAAGACTATACAATAAAAATAATACAAAGTATACACTGTATAAAAGAAAAATACACTGTACCCCCCTCCATGTAATCAGTGGAAATAAATATGAAGTGTTGTGTTGCCATTCAGCTGTCGGTTAATAGTCAGTTGCCATTGTGTTATAAAAAGAGAAGTATAAAATGTGAGTCCAGTCTGAGGCTAATAAAGCGTGTTGCTGATATATGTATCGTGAGCAATCAAGATTTCAAAAGTCTGATTGCTTAGGGGAAGAAGCTGTCATGAAGTTGTTTGGTGCAGGTCCTGATGATGCGATACCGCCTGCCTTATGGTAGCAGTGAGAGCAGCCCATGGCTCGGGTGGCTGCAGTCTCTGGTATAGATGTGTAGGAGGGAGGGAAGCTCACCTCCAATGATGTGTCTGGCAGTTCGCATCACTCTTTGCAGGGCTTTGCGGTTGAGGGTGGTGCTGTTGCCGTACCAGGCAGTGATGCAGCCAGTCAGGATGCTCTCTAGAGTGCTGGTGTAGAACCGTGTTAAGGTGTGGTGGTTTCATTCCAAACTTCCTCAGTCTTCTCAGGAAGAAGAGGTGCTGGTGAGCCTGCTTCACTTCAGTGTGGACAGACCATGTGAGTTCCTCAGTGATGTGGACACCGAGGAACTTGAAGCTGCTAACTCTCTCCACCAGTGCTCCATTGATGGTGATGGGGCTGTGTTCGCTGTCTTTAATCCTGAAGTCCACCACAAGCTCCTTGGTCTTACTGACATTGAGGGAGAGGTTGTGCTCCTGACACCAGCATGTCAGAGTGTGCACCTCCTCTCTGTAGGCTGTTTCATTATTGTCAGTGATCAGAACTACCACCGTCGTATCATCAGCAAACTTAATGATGGCATTGGAGCTATATTTTGCCACACAGTCATGTGTGTACAGGGAATTCAGGAGTGGGCTGAGAACACAGCCCTGCGGGGCTCCAGTTTTGAGGGTCAGTGATGAGATGTTGCTGCCCATTCTAACCACCTGGTGTCTGCTTGACAGGAAGTCCAGGATCCAGCTGCACAGTGATCTGTTTAAACCCAGAGCCTGGAGTTTCACATGTAGGCTGTTTCATTATTGTCAGTGATCAGAACTACCACTGTCGTATCATCAGCAAACTTAATGATGGCATTGGAGCTATATTTTGCCACACAGTCATGTGTGTACAGGGAATTCAGGAGTGGGCTGAGAACACAGCCCTGCGGGGCTCCAGTTTTGAGGGTCAGTGATGAGATGTTGCTGCCCATTCTAACCACCTGGTGTCTGCTTGACAGGAAGTCCAGGATGCAGCTGCACAGTGATCTGTTTAAACCCAGAGCCTGGAGTTTCACATCAGTCAGCATCATCAGTGGAGCGGTTGATGTGGTAAGCAAACTGCAGTAAGTCCAGTGAGGCAGGCAGCACAGAGCAGATGTTCACTACCGAGACAAATTGAACAAACCGCAGTAGCTTCGGCCGCGGGAGCTCTCTCCGAGAGAGCCGTGTTATTTCCCTCGAAACGAGCATAAAAAGTATAAGCTCAACTGGGAGAGAGGCAGAGTTTTTATTCCCTTTGAAGTCTGTGATTATATTATTTCCCTGCCACATGCTTCTAGATCCGATGTTGAAATTGGTGATGGGCATTTTGTCTACTCCAGTACTCGTCGAGTACTCAAGGGGCAATTCCATGCTCATAACTCTCTCTATATATATTTATATATATAACATGTCTGACAAATGTCTATGGCTGCTGCATTGCGTCTTGTTCTAGTGTATTGTCTATTCATTATTATAGGCTGTTATAAAATAGTATGTTACAAAATGTACAAAATATTGCATAATCAAAATGTAATGCATCATATTTTGTCATTATGTGAAGACTTGCTGCCCAACTCTGAAAGAATGTGCACAATGCGCATCTGTCTGTTCTTCCTTCAGATTACCGTAGTAATCTTAGTAAGTGTGCATCTGTCTGAACAGTATATTTTCAAATCACAGGAGATGCCATAACCATTGCATTTTAATATGCATGTTAAGTTCAAGTTCAGTGTTTTGAAGATGCTGCATTGTGTTCCATTTAACTGTGCTCTGTCTAGCTGTTTGAAACACTCGCCTGCTGTACACTGCCACACCCGCCAAATGTCTAAAGGGCAGGGAGGTTTAGTCAGTGAAAATCATAAATTTTTATTACATAATATCCATTAATGAGTCAAAGTTCTTACATTTAAATGATAATAAAGCGTGTTTAGCAAACGTTTTACAGAGACAGGTTTTCAAAACATGGTTAATTGCACTCTATTTGTTTGATTATTGTAATGGTAGCATTACAGCATCGTATCAGATTTTTGCCATGAGAAGTCTCTGATAATCGATGTACCCATCAAAGTCACAACGTAATCAATCTCCAAATTAAAAATAAGCTCCCTCTTTGACTTTTAGTTGTCAGGTAATTGTCACTGGATTTCGAATAAAGTGAAAATTCACATCATGCGTGATCACTATCGATAATCGTTTTCAGGATCGATCATTGCTGCCACGTCCGAGAACTCGAGTCCTCGAGTACTCGTGCCAATTTATAGTTGAATTGTCCTTCAATCTTGTCCCTGTACTGGCATTTGGCTGCTCTGATAGTTTTGCGGAGGGCATAACGACTCGGTTACTAACGTAACCTCGGTTCCCTGAGAGGAGGGAATGAGTATTGCGTAAGTAGCTTACGCTATGGGAAAACTCAGTTTCTCGAGAAATATTGAAGTCTTTATGTAAAATGCATTGCAGCTGCACAGCAGACAGCAATGAGCGAGGCAGCTCAGTCATTGGCTGTGCTGCGGCAACTTGCTTGAACCAATGACGGGGCGACTCTGAACGCGCGACCAATGAGCGCGCGCTTAGCGACCAAGCGCTCAGAGCCAGCCAAGATTAGCATGGCTAAGGCTATATATTAGGCGCCCCGTCATGAGAGTTCTTTAGGTTCAATCGACTGAAGCGAACTGACCAAGCACAAGCATGGCAGCTTACGCAATACTCGTTCCCTCCTCTCAGGGAACCGAGGTTACGTTAGTAACCGAGTCGTTCCCTATCGAGAGGTCTCTCCTATTGCGTAAGTAGCTTACGCTATGGGAACACCATGTAAAACGCCGTGCATGCTGACTTCGCTCTATAAAGCCAGAGGCAGATGCCTGAGCCTTAAAGCAAAGTGATTATTCCACGAGCCGGCCAACGGCGAGCTACATAATGGGATAGTATAGAGCCCTTCCAAGGTGGTCCATGGTGGGCGCTCATAGTACAAACACAAGCACATATCTTATGTACTGAGTTTTCTATGTACTGATATGCATAAAAATCCTCTAAGTCAGTCAGAGACGGACCTTGTAAGGGAGGAGATAATGCTCAGCATATACATACTCCAGTCCATTCTACAGTCAGGCTGATAGAATGTTGGAATGCATTTTTCTATGTACTGATATGCATAAAAAATCCTCTAAGTCGGTCAGAGACGGACCTTATAAGGGAGGAGATAATGCTCAGCATATACATACTCCAGTCCATTCTACAGTCAGGCTGATAGAATGTTGGAATGCATTTTTCTATGTACTGATATGCATAAAAATCCTCTAAGTCGGTCAGAGATGGACCTTATAAGGGAGGAGATAATGCTCAGCATATACATACTCCAGTCCATTCTACAGTCAGGCTGATAGAATGTTGGAATGCATTTTTCTATGTACTGATATGCATAAAAATCCTCTAAGTCGGTCAGAGACGGACCTTATAAGGGAGGAGATAATGCTCAGCATATACATACTCCAGTCCATTCTACAGTCAGGCTGATAGAATGTTGGAATGCATTTTTCTATGTACTGATATGCATAAAAAATCCTCTAAGTCGGTCAGAGACGGACCTTATAAGGGAGGAGATAATGCTCAGCATATACATACTCCAGTCCATTCTACAGTCAGGCTGATAGAATGTTGGAATGCATTTTTCTATGTACTGATATGCATAAAAAATCCTCTAAGTCAGTCAGAGACGGACCTTATAAGGGAGGAGATAATGCTCAGCATATACATTCTCCAGTCCATTCTACAGTCAGGCTGATAGAATTTTGGAATGCAATGAGGGGACCTGTAGGTTATAAAACCTGATAAATGTCGAAGGCGAGGCCCAGCCCGCCGCCGCACAAATATCTTCAATGGGTATCCCACTCGACCACACCCACGAGGAGGCCATGCTCCTCGTAGAGTGAGCTCTGACGCCTAAGGGGCATTGACAGCCCTTGGCTTCATAAGCTAGCACTATAGCATCCACTATCCAGCGTGATATCCAGCACTGCACATTTCACTTCCCTGATCCGACTGATGACCTGAGGTAGCATCGCGATCGGGGAAAAAGCATGCAAGGGGCGGCTCGGCCAGACTTGGGCGAGCGCATCTGTGCTCTTTGAGAAGAAAAGGGGGCAGTGCGCGTTTTCTCTGGAGGCGAAGAGGTCGACCTCTGCCTCACCAAAGGTTTGCCATAACCACTGAACCGTCAGGGGGTGGAGAGACCATTCTCCTGGGAGAACCTTGTCTCTGGACAGCATGTCCGCTCCCTGGTTCAGGGCGCCTGGCACATGCACTGCTCTCAGCGAGCGCAGGTGATGTTGTGACCATAAGATGAGCTCCCTGGCCATAGAGTGTAGAGAGCTCGACCTGAGTCCACCCTGGTGATATATATACGAAACTACCGTCATGTTGTCCGTTCGGACCAGGACGTGTTCGTTTTTCAGGTACGGAAGCAGGGCTCTGAGAGCCAATGTGACCGCTTTCATTTCCAGACAGTTTATATGTAGGCGCTTTTCCGGGTTTGACCAAAAGCCGGAGACAGGCCTGCCCTCGTAAAGGGCCCCCCATCCTATTTTGGAGGCATCTGTCGTGATCATTTTTCTCCGCGTATTTACGTCCAGACTCACGCCAGTTTGATACCAGTTGACGGCTTTCCAGGGCGTCAGGGCTTTTATACAGCCGTGATTCGCTCTGATCAAAAAGTGGCCCGAGCGCCACGAGTGAGTGGGGACACGGCTCTTGAGCCAGCGCTGCAGAGGACGCATGTGCAACAATCCTAGCTGGAGTACCGCTGATGCCGAGGCCATGAGACCGAGCATTCTTTGAAATCGTTTGACGGGGGCGTGTGCACCCATTCTGAATGATGTTGCAAGGTGTCGAATAGAGAGCACGCGCTCTGATGAGAGGCGCACTGTCATCTGCACTGAGTCTAGCACTATTCCCAGAAAAGAGATATTCTGGCTGGGGGATAGCATGCTCTTTGCAAAATTGATTCTCAGACCCAGGCATTCTAGATGGCTGATAATCCAAGATCTGTGCATCGTTAACTGACCCTCTGATTGTGCTATGATTAGCCAATCGTCGAGGTAATTCAGTATTCGCACTCCCCGCTGTCTCAGGGGGGAAAGTGCCGCGTCCATACATTTCGTGAATGTACGGGGGGCCAATGATAGGCCGAATGGTAGTACTGTGTACTGTGTACTGGTATGACTGTCCCTCGAAGCTGAATCTCAGAAAAGGCCTGTGATGAGGCGCTATCGAATGTGAAAGTAAGCATCTTTCAAATCCACTGATAGAAACCAATCCCGGGCGAACTTGCGCGAGGATATGTTTGGTTGTTAACATTCTGAACGAGCGAATCATTAAAGCTTTGTTCAGATGTCTGAGATCTAGGATGGGGCGGAGGCCACCGTCCTTTTCGGGACGAGAAAATAGCGGCTGTAAAACCCGCCTAGCTCATAGAGGGAGGAACAGTTTCTATAGCCCTTCTCTATCAGTTTGAGCACCTCGGTGCGTAGAACATGTCACACATCTTTCCTCACTTTCGTCTCGACCACCGCTGAAAAGCGGGTGGTCTGCGAGCGAATTGAAGTGAGTAACCGTGTTTTATTATGTTCAAAACCCATTTCGGCATGTCGGGATTTTTCCCCAGGCTTTTGTTCGCACAGATATGGGCTGAATGCTGGCTGGGGGCGTGTCGCAGTGACATATGGGCCCCACCGGCAAATTGCCTTGTGCTAACACTGAGTTTATAGCTCTCAGAGGCGCAGGTGCGCGCTGAGCAGCCGTGTTGAGTGCCGAGTGCAGGGGTGCGTGTGAGAGTACAGGCACGCGCGCTATCTCCGAAATGCTTGCAGCATGAGTCGGAGAAATGCTTGAAACTCTATGGACAGAGTTTTCGGGTGGGGGTGCATACATCGTAATAGGCACGCGCGCCACATTCATAAAGTCTTCCGCTCGCGGCGGGGTTTTTTTTTTTTTTTTTGGCTATGCATACAGTGTTTGTGTGTAGGGGTGCATGCATGGCAGCAGGCACGCGCGCTACTTTTATAGTATTTCCCGCTTTTACTGGGGAAGTGTTTATAAATGTGGGAACAGTGCTTGTGTGTAGTGGTGTTTTAGACAGGATGTGGACGATCTCTGAGTCCATGCTGGTGCCCGTGCTCGTGTCCGCTAATGTCGACGGCGCGGGGTCGAAGGCTGAGCCCGGCCAGTCGTTGGATGCAGCATCAATGGAAAGGCTGTCATCCTTTTCACCGTTGTCCCCTGACGCGCCGAATGAGACGAGACCCACCGCTCTGTAGGAGGGGTGCTGGTCCGCCTGCGTTGAAATGGACTGGCGGCGGGGAGTTCTCGTGTAGTGGTGAAGCACGCGGGGACTGGCCCGGCGTGACGTCACTGAAGTCCGCGTGCTCTGGCGGCCTCCGTGAGTGGTGCTTTTTCTTGCGCGGCTCGAACAGAGGGGACGGCAGCACGGTGGTAGCAGGCTTGTTCGCGCGAGGCGGCAAAGCGAGCGCGCAACTCGGTGAGGCCCAGGGAGTCACATTCGGGGCGTCCGCCTCGAGTGAGAGCAGCTTCTGCGTGGTCAGGTCCCAGGCAGCGAGTGCAAATGATGTGACGATCCCCGTTCAGGAAGAGGGCCTCTGCACGAGGCGCAGGCTGAAGGCATTTGCTACAACGCCTTGAAAAATTACTTTTTTACTCAATCAAAAAGCATCACAGAGGCGAGCGCTTGCAGTAAAAGGATATAGCGATGCGCGCCGGATGGCGTAGCAGAAGGCTTCGAAGGCGGCTGAAGGCGCCGGCTTCCTCTTAGCGGTCCTGCTGTAGGCTTTTCGACGGCGGCCGAAAGACTCCAACAATCCGGAGGATCCAGCGAAGAGAAGGTCTTTGCTGAAGGAGATTAAATCTAAAGAACTCTCATGACGGGGCGCCTAATATATAGCCTTAGCCATGCTAATCTTGGCTGGCTCTGAGCTGGCGCTGAGCACGCAGCTCATTGGTCTCGCGTTCAGAGTCGCCCCATCATTGGTTCGAGCAAGTTGCCGCAGCACAGCCAATGACCGAGCTGCCTCGCTCATTGCTGTCTGCTGTGCAGCTGCAATGTGTTTTACATAAAGACTTCAATATTTCTCGAGAAACTGAGTTTTCCCATAGCGTAAGCTACTTACGCAATAGGAGAGACCTCTCGATGGGAACTGGCTTGTTTATGCTCCTCCGCATACCCGAAATTAAAAGTGGTGGTCCGCGCATTAAGTGCCGAATGAAAATCACTATTAATCCAAGGTTTCTAGTTAGGGTAGATCCATATTGTTATGGTCGGCACTACATCATCTGTGCACTTCCTGATGAAACCCATTGCATATCAGCGTAGACCTCAATGTCGTCATCAGAGGCGGACTGGATTATCTCCCAGTCCACGTGAACAAAACTGTCCTGTAGCATAGAATCTGATTGGTCCGACCAGCACTGGAACATTCTGAGGGCGGGTGCTTCCTGTTTCAGTTTCTGCCTGTAAGCGGGCAGAAGTAGAACAAAAGAGTGGTCCGATTTGCCAAATGGTGGGTGGGGAGGGGATTTGTAGCCATCCCGGAAGGGAGAGTAGCAATATTCCAAAACCTGGTCCCCTCATGTGTTGAAACTGATGTGTTGGTTGTATTTCAGTGCTATTGACTTGAAGTTGGCTTTGTTAAAATCCCTGAACACCATGAACGGGGCCTCGGTGCAATGATTGCTTGTATGTCACTAGGAACCCGAACAGGCTTGTGTGCTTTCAAAGACAGCTCTACCTGTCTACCTGGGGTGGCTGTGGCTCAGGTGGTAGAGTGGGTTGGCTGCCAAAAGCAGGGTTGGTGGTTCGATTCCTGGCCCACATGACTCCACATGCTGAAGTGTCCTTGGGCAAGACACTGAACACCAAGTTGCTCCCAATGGCAGGCTAGGGCCTTGCATGGCAGCTCTACCGTCATTGGTGTATGAATGTGAGTGTGAATGTTTGTGTGAATGGGTGATTGGGATACAGTGTAAAGTGCTTTGGGAACCTCTAAGGTTAAAAAAGCACTATATAAGTGCAGACCATTTACCTAAAGGACATGGCTTTGTCTTAACACTCTCTCCTTTCCCTCTTCTCTCCTCCAGGCTGGGACTTATTGGAGGTTGAGAATCGTTAAAAAGTGGAAGATCTGAGTTATCATTCCTCCCACTCCCCTGTCCTTTACCTGAATGATACATTGTTTGAGATCCTTTACTGCTCTCTAGCTGTTTTTTTGGTAAAAGTGCTAAACCACTACATTATAGTGGGTAAAGTTGCTACAGCTTCAGAAAGTGAAATTGAAATGAAATGTAAAACACGTTCAGTAGTGTGACATAGATATTAGGTTTGTTTGTAATCAAGTTCAATCAAGAACAAGTTCGGCGCAGAACCAATTACCAGTGAGCACTGCCAAGTACATGTCAGATATTGTATTCTATAAAAAATTATGTGCGTGTGTGCGTGCGTGTGCTAAAGCTCTACATTATAATTGTTTTGTGACAAAAATTACATAATTCATTTAGACTTATTGCCTTTTTATACCTTTATATAGAATAGGTTTTCTCAACTGATTAGACATAATTTCTTAAAAGTTCAATTCAGATTTTCATTTTGCCATACAGCACCACCACATTTTCACCATCATACCTGAAATAATGCCTATTTTTAACTGAAAATTTACATTGAAAAAAAGGCACAGATTTTTGAGGGAATTCAAAAACGGAAACATTGCTTTCACATCATATAAAATGTGAAATATAAAAGCAGCAGTATTTTAATTTTATTAGCTTTATCAGCAACAAAGAACACAAACGCAATATGTCCAGGTATTGTCCAACTTAACTCTTTTCTGTTCCCCCCTGTAACTGCAACCGCCAACTCTGGTCTACTTATAAGGCGAGGTGCTTTACATCTCAAACGAGCCTATTCTTATCAAAGCATGTTTTCATTTGATTTCTCCAATGTGCACTTGCTTCGCTCAAAATATTTTTGGAATTCTGATGTATAAAGCTTCAATATACTGTATTTACTGTCCCAGGCTATTCTTTTTACTGTCTGTCTTCTCTTGTCACTGTCAGAGGATTGTCCTCCACCCCCTCATCCCTGTTTAGATCTCTAATCAGCCTTTCATGTGTTGGCCAGTCACAACATCTGCTGTTTATTTTATTTTATGCAAATCAGGATTTATGCAGACACACCACAAAATTGAAAATAATGAGGCAATAGAATGTCAAAGTCTCTTCTCAGTGACCCTAATTTTCAGAGCGGGAGAGTAGATGAGGTGACAGCAAAATTGCATAGGAAATGGTAGGTAGGTCATAATACTTTGGTTTGTAAAGACATTTTTAATTAGTTCTCTAAAATACAGTACACATATAATTTGTCTGAATGCAAATAAATTATTTAGCTTTATTCCCCTGCATATTTGTGCACGGAGTGGTGGTGGCGTTGTGGCTAAAGCACAGGGCTGTTAATCAGAGAGGGTCCCTGGTTCAAACCCCACTGCCACCACCATTGTGCCCTTGAGCAAGGCACTTAACTCCAGGTTGTTCCGGGGGGATTGTCCCTGTAATAATTGCACTGTAAGTCGCTTTGGATAAAAGCGTTTGCCAAATGCATAAATGTATTAAATGTATAAATGATATTTACAGCAAACAGTGCAGGCCATTGTGTCACTTCCACATTATCACACAGGAAATCAGTGTGTTAGTTCCAAATGTTATTCCACCTAAAGTGGAACATTTTGCTTTCTCTCACAATAGCATTATTCATCGACTACAGTAGATAGAATACTGTATTATTACAGTAACCAAAGTTGTTGGGAGTAAAACCATAACCACAAAATTGACTGTTTTTACTACAGACACTTTAGTATAACTACGGAACACAAACCATAGTATAACTATTGGACAGAATCCATATAGTTCAAATATGGTATTGGTGGTAAAACCATTGGTTTCACTACAGTAACTGTATTTTAACCATGATATTTGTTTATAAATCAAGGTACATGTGTCACAAATTAACATTGGAGTTGAGTAATAATAAACATAAAATAATAAACTATAATAACCATTTTTTGTTTTTGCAGAATGATTATGGCCATTCTATGTTGACCTCTCTCATCAACAAGGCATTTCTTTGCACAGAACCACCGCTCACTGGATGTGAAAAAAGACATTTTCAGAAAAGAACATTTACTTTAAAAAAAAAAATTTACAAAATAAAAATATTCCCTCCCTGTCCGCAGTTATGAAGACAACTGTAGTACCAGCTTCGGCCACTGGAGACTGTAGGGGAACAGTATGTGTGTGTTAGGAATTAAATTAAACTGTCTGCATATCTATTGGGGCTTATCCACTGCACGGTACAACTCGACTTTTTAGGGTTTTCCACTGTGGATAGTACCTGGTACCTGATAATTTTTTAGTACAACCTCGGTCGAGGTTCCAAGCGAGCCGAGCCGATACTAAATGTGACGTCAAAATCCTGCAGATCACTGATTAGTCTGGGAGAATCGTCACTACAAGCGTCCCTGGATTTCCGACAAGCGACATCAACCCGCTAGTTTTAAATTTAGCAACAGTGATAACAGTATAATTTGTTCACGTGACTTTCGAATTGTGAAAAAAGAAATGGCTGTTCGCAAAACCATGCCGTGGTCAATAAACGAGGTGCAGATGGTCCACGCGTTAGCGAGGAGCGAAACAAAAAAGTCTCTCAGGAAGTGTCTCAGCTGTTGGCTGCACACGGCTACCAACCTTAAAAGTGACTACAGAACCATCAAGGAAAAGTGGAAGTGGTTCGACCAAATGGACACTATCTAAACCGCCGAGCAAATGGGAGGGAGAGTGCCCTGGACTCAGCCACGATGGAGGATGGTACGTTTTGTTACATTAACTCTATACTCTGCTTGAAAGCTATAGAACGTCTCGTTGTATCTGCTCACAATTTCTATTGTAAGGAATTACCTTTTAATAAGGAAATTATGACTAATTCACTAATTGGAGTAATATTATTCTCATGGCTTATTGAAAATAATATCACCCATAATTTCGGTATAGCTTCAGGGCTGAATCTTTGAAAAAAATCAAGGGAATAGATTATCAAAGTATACCACAGTCAAATTATCTTTGAATACAAACAAGACTTAATTGCTAATCTAAACAAAAAAATTTATCCAACACATGCAAACATGAAACAGGTTGGGGAGTAAAGTGAAAAATTGTCTTGAAAATGATCTATACAGTGAAAAGGAACTTTATGGAGTTTTGAGACAATGCCTTAAGAACCATGGATACTACTTTGGGTAATCAGATTGCCAATCGATTTAGACTCAAAGTATTTAAATAATACACCAGCACTTTCAGCAAAATTGTTTTTAAAAACTGGTTCTGTTGATGTTTTGGACATCTGTTAAGATTGTGTATAGCTTGTTGTCTGTTGCATCGATGGATGATGAGGGCTTTGTAGCGAGGCCTTCTGCAGGGAGGGCCGTCACGTGTGTGTTGTAGTGCAGAGAGGAGTTTTACTCAGAGCCTTCCTGGACTTCTGCATTGCACGTAGGCTGCAAGCTACGAGGGCGAGAGCGCAGAGGAAGTGGAGTGCGGAGCAAGAGAAGAACTTGGAACTCAAACTCAATCAGAGGTTGTTCAAGCTTGCCTTTTTTAACTCATTTGGTTTGTTCACACCCCAAAGAGGCTCTTGGCTAATCAGAGGTGCTTTTGAGAGTCATATGGTCAACTTGTCTGTCCTTGTCAAAGTTAAATAAATACCACAAGACTAAAGATTATAATCATCAATTTGTCAGTTATAAGTGATTACAAATCACTACACATATTTTAAAATATACATAAGCCTGTAATCATTAATTTGTCAGTTATAAAAGTGATCACAGAGCATAACGTCAATTTCAAAATTATCTAGCAAGGCTAGGTATTGTGTAAATTTTAGAGGGTTAACTCAGCGAAGTACTGTGACTTTGTGTGAAATGTTCCTGGATTAATATGAGATGTCTTCGGATTAAAATCGTGCAAACAATAGTAAACTTTAGGTCTGTGTCTTGGTAATTAGTTTTTTAGCATGTGACAGGAAATGTCTCATTTTAAGTGTTCGGGTGTTATGAAATAAATGAAACAAAGGGACTTTTTTTAGCTGCTGCATGCAGAATACTGATCAGAGAGGATGTCTCATGACAAATTTGGAGCCTAGAAAATTGGTTATTGTCCAGAATAAAGAGTCCTAGAACTGGCATTGTGTTGTTAATTGTAATTCAGGAGGATCTGTGTTTTACTATGTGTCTTTTATTGCCCATCACTTCTTCTACCCTTTAAGTGGTGGTACTCTCTAGAACATCAGTCCTCCAGTCATTTGAACAATTTATTAACATGAGTGTTTTCAAGTATGTGCTATCTGGACAAGTCTCTTTTGTTCATTTTATTGATCAGATATGTTTCATCTCATTTAGCTGAGCCATGCCAGACTTTAGGGAGCCATTTTGTCAGCTCTTAGTTTTATGGCTCGGAGGAATTTATAATGCTCTAGGTCACCTTAGTGAAATGCTGTTTTAATTCTTCTTAATTTCCTTCTGCCAGGCTACTCCAATCCTACAGACAGTTCTAAAATTCAGAAAATTTTGAAAGCATAGACTGATGTTATCAAACGAGAAATTATACATTTGGTCGCCAATATTCCTGTTTGAACAATCTGGTCACTTGCAAAATTACTGGCCAGCTTCTAACACTGTGTCCTAACCAGACACACTAATGTGTCTAATTAAACACGTCATGGAAAGTTTTGCAACAGCCATTTTTATCTACATTTAACAAACTAAATTTGGACCATGGTAACCCATTTATAATGTTTATACTTAAATACTACATTAAAAAAAATCCTCTTTACATTGCATGTTCTTGGTCTTATTGTGTACATTATTCCACAGAAAAAAAGGTTGTTCCTTATCTAATCAATTGTATTAAGTTGCTCTGCTTCTAAACAACCTGTTTTCCATTTTGGCTTACAGTATATCACCAACCCCTCTTTCAACCTCCAACCACCTGTCATAGGCAACTATGAATAAAATATTCCAATGGATTAAATTTCATACACCCATCATACAATTTATTTCGTAAAAATGCCACAGTATGGATTTAAAATGTAAAACGCTCTTGATTAATACACTGTTTCAACCCTGTATGTTTGTCATCCAATTTATTTATTTTTTTCTGAGAGTACAAACTCTAAAGCACCAACACACTTTATGTATTAAAGATCGTACCAAGAGAGTCCCTGTATATTTCTGTGTGTTCTTTGTGTAAGTAATGTGGTGAAAGGCTGAGAGCTGACAACTTGTCTTCAAGTTACGGCATTACCCTCAGTGAAACTAAGCATTTCTGTTCAGCAAAGTTCAGAAGTAATGATCTTGAATTGATCTGAGCAAATAGCCTTTATTAAACAAGTGATGCAGACTTTTAATGAAGGGCAATATAACAGCTCAGTATGAAGAACAGAAATAAAGGGGTCTCGCCATATTAACCCCAGGATGATTTGGGTTTTCAGTGGCATATGACTGGAGCTTCAACACTCGAGCTGCTTTAGCCACTAAAGTAATTTCACTGCTTTATGTTGCTTTCAATGATTCATCATGCTATTTTTCATCACTATCAAGCCTTCAGATGCTCCCTGAGAGCACATGCCTCCAGTAAATTGACTCCAATGACACATTTCTCATTGAAAATCTTAAATTTCTTTCACAACGCCTTCCAAAGGTTGCTATTTTGTGAATGCGTGGGGAAAGAAAATATACAGTATGTTCTCTGAACTGAAATAAGACAACAGAAGGGATTTTCAATTAGTGTGAGTCGGTTTCACCTCTATTACCTTTCCATTCTAGGTGATGTCAGGGTAGTCCTTTGAAAAGGCATTGGTTTTACCAGGCTAGTTATCATACCCAGCCTGTTGCTATGAGAACTGCTGCAGCAGCAATCCTTCAGCAAATAAATTATCCCGTCTCATAAGTATTAACAAATATGCAATTATGCAGTATGGGTCGATAGCAAACAGAGATAAGATGGCATAAATAACACTAATGACACAGTTGTCTAGAAGTTCCAGACTCTCTGTCTAATGACAACAAAGGACTGTGTGACCAGGGCAGTGTGCTCTGATCTAGCAGTAATCAGTATCTGGAGAGATGAGCCCATCACAGCCGGCTTAGCTGTGTCATTACCCAGCAGGCTTCAGTGTCATTACCCAGCAGGCTTCAATCACTGCAGGTGGCAGTAATGTTGTGCACCAGCTCTCAGTTCACCACACCATTTCTCAAAAAGTGGAGATGGCACTGTTGTGTATGATTGGACAGTGGATATATTATTTGATCATAGATATTATTCTTATGTTGAGTGCAAGATGTTGAAAGTTTAAAACGTTCAAAAGAATGTCAATATTGGTATGTCAATAAGGGATTAAAACTAGACTTTGTCAGCTTTTTTGGCTGACGTCATTGGACTTCCTGTTTCTGACGGCACAGCACGCACGCACGCTGCACGAGAGTTTGTTTGTGGCCTGCTTAGCACTGCTTATTCTCATACGTTCAACGTTATAGTCATCGTTCATAGTTATATCCTTTGTTTTAATCATCCGCGTTTCAGATTCTTCCGCTTTTTCTCACGTTTCATCTGCGTGTATTTTACCGGTTGCTGCTGACACCTAGCTAGAGTCTGTGTTTGTAGCCTTTAATCCTTAAACATCTGCCATTTTTAAGCACGCATCGGGTCTTCCCGTATTATTCTCTTAACGGGATTCAACTGCGCGCATATTCCACCTGTATCCACGTTCTATTTTTATCGCGGTTAAACTGCGTGCATTTTTTCAGCGCACACCCGTTTTTTCTCCTCTGCGGTACACAGATTATTGCATCGATCTCAAAGCACCGCTTATCAAGAACAACCACCACCAACAACAAACAATTTTGTGAGGGATTCAAATCAATCTCAAAACCCTCACCGCTCAGGAACAACGAACAATTTGCGGTAAGTCATGGCATCGGCTCATGTTATTTGTTCATGCATTGCATGTCACATGTTTAAAATAGCCTCCTCCGTCAGCAGTGAGGGATTCACTTGTGATAAATGTAAGGAATTAGTCAGGCTGACGGAGAAGGTTAATGAGTTAGAGACTCGCATCCGAACGCTAGTAGAGGTCAGTGAGAAAGAGAAGCCGTTAGATACTGTTTCGGATGCAGGCAGTACAGAGAGCAACACACACACTTTGGTTCCGGTTATAGAGCCCCTGCAGCAGGGCATTTGGGTGACGTCTCGGCGGCATACTCGTTCAGCAAAGAGACACCACTCTCCCGCTCCTGTTAGGGTTTCCAATAAATTCTACCCACTCAGTGATACACCCACTGAGAATCATATTGAAAGAGCCCTTGTTATCGGTGATTCTATTGTAAGGAACGTGGAAATAGAGACTCCAGCCACTATTGTTAATTGCATTTCGGGGCCAGAGCGCCTGACATCAAATCAAATTTACAAGTGCTGGCTAATGCTAAACGTAGATTTTCTAAAATTGTTATCCATGTCGGCACTAACGATGTCCGGCTTCGCCAGTCGGAGATCACTAAAGATAATGTTAAAGAGGGGTGCAAATTTGCAAAAACGATGTCAGACACTGTAATATGCTCTGGTCCCCTCCCTGCTCGTCGTGGTGAAGAGGTTTATAGTAGATTAGTGTCACTGAATGGCTGGATGTCTGAGTGGTGTCTGCAGAATAAAATAGGATTTATAGACAATTGGAAACGTTTTTGGGGTAGACCTGACCTGCTAAAGAGAGACTGACTCCACCCCTCCAGGGAAGGTGCCGCCCTCCTCTCTAGTAATTTGGCTCATAGACTTAATAATGATATTAATTGACTAAATGGGGCCCAGGTCAGGAAGCAGACAAACTGGTTAATCCGAACGTCTGCTAGCTGCCTTGAGACGTCACACAGGTCACATAAACTACAACACATAGAGACTGTATCACCTAGATATCTCATAGAGACTGTGTCTGTTCCACGAACTACGAAACACAATACCCTCACTAAATCATTTAGAAAAAATTTGATTAAGGTCAAACTTGAACAAAACAAACAAATAAGAATGTACATCATATAAAAATAGGGCTACTAAACATTAGATCTCTTTCTACCAAAGCACTAATTGTCAATGAAATGATTACAGATCATAGATTGGATGCTTCTGTTTGACTGAAACCTGGCTTAAACCGGATGAATATATTAGTTTAAATGAATCTACTCCCCCTGGTTATTGTTATAAACATGAGCCTCGTCTGAAGGGTCGAGGAGGAGGTGTTGCTACAATTTACAGTGAAGTTTTTGGTGTTACTCAGAGGACAGGATATAAATGTAAGTCTTTTGAACTAATAATGCTTAAGGTGACTAATGCTAATTTTTTATCAGATCTTGTAGTTACTGTATAGAGCCTTAATTGTTGGTGACTTCAACATTCACATAGATAATGAAAATGATACATTGGGATTAGCATTTATCGATATTCTCAACTCTCTTGGAGTCAGACAAAATGTAACAGAACCAACTCATCGCCATAATCATACGCTAGATTTAATTCTTTCATATGGAGTTGATGTTGATAATATAGAAATTCTGCAGCAGAGCGATGACATCTCGGATCATTACCTTGTCTCTTGCATGCTGCAATCAGCTAATGTTACTCAATCTACACCACGCTATCGTTCAGGTAGAACTATTCTTTCGACCACTAAAGATAGCTTCACTAATACTCTTCCAGATCTATCTCATATACTCAATAAACCCCAAAGCCCAGAAGAACTTGATGAAATAACAAAAAATTTAAATGCAGTCTTCTCTAGCACCCTTGATGTTGTCACCCCACTTCGATTAAAGAAATAAGCCCTGCACCATGGTACAATGATCACACTCATGCTCTCAAGAGAGCAGCTCGGAAAATGGAGCGCATGTGGAAAAATACAAAATTAGAAGTATTTCAGGGTGCATGGAAGGATAGTGTCTGTAGCTACAAACACGCACTCAAAGCTGCCAGGTCAGCATATTTTAGTAAACTCATAGAAAATAACCACAACAATCCTAGATGTTTATTCAGTACTGTGGCTAAATTGGTTAGGAATAAAGCCTCAACCGAACCAGATATTACGTCACAGCTCAAGAGTCATGAATTTCTTTACAGATAAAATTGAAATAATCAGAAATAAAATTGGAATTATGCAATCATCTGTCATAGCACCTCAGAAAACATTGTCGAATAATTTCCCTCATGTGCAACTTCAATCCTTTGCTATCATAGGTCATGAAGAGCTAACAAAACTTATCGAAACATCAAAAGCCACAACTTGTTTGTTAGATCCTATACCAACTAAGCTCTTAAAAGAGGTAGCTCCTGTAATATCAGAACCTCTTCTTAATATCATTAACTCCTCGCTATGCTTAGGACATGTCCCAAGAAACTTTAAAATGGCAATTATTAAACGGCTAATTAAGAAGCCACAACTTAATCCTGGAGAACTTGCTAATTATAGACCGATTTCAAATCTCCCGTTTATGTCAAAAATACTAGAAAAGGTAGTATCCTCCCAAATATGTTCATTTCTACAGAGAAATAGCATATATGAAGAATTTCAATCAGGATTTAGGCCTCATCACAGTACAGAGACTGCACTTATCAGAGTTACAAATTACTTGCTCTTATCATCTGATCGCGGCTGCATTTCTCTTCTATTGCTTTTAGATCTTAGTGCTGCATTTGACACGATAGATCACGACATTCTCTTGAATAGGCTAGAGAATTATGTTGGAATTTGTGGAGTGGCATTAGCATGGTTTAGGTCATATTTAGCAGACCGCTACCACTTTGTCTATGTAAATGAGGAATTGTCAAACCAAACAAAAGTAAAATATGGAGTGCCACAGGGATCAGTTTTAGGGCCTCTGCTTTTCTCCATGTATATGCTTCCCCTGGGAGATATTATCAGGAATCGTGGAATAAGTTTCCACTGCTATGCTGACGATACACAACTTTATATTTCTTCAAAACCTGATGAGATTTCACAATTCTCAAAATTTGCAGTGTATTAATGAAATAAAAGATTGGATGGCCAGAAATGTCCTTCTACTCAATTCTGACAAAACAGAGGTTCTAATTATTGGACCAAAAAACTCTAAAAATAAGCCACTAAAATATAATTTGACTCTAGATGGATGTACTGTTACATCATCTTCAACAGCGAAGAACTTAGGTGTTATATTTGATACCAATCTGTCCTTTGAAAATCAAATTACAAATGTTTGTAGAACAGCATTCTTCCACCTAAGAAATATTGCTAAATTAAGGCATATGCTCTCGGTGGCTGATGCCGAAAAACTAATTCATGCGTTCATGACCTCAAGACTAGATTATTGTAATGCATTACTGGGAGGATATCCAGCAAGATCAATAAATAAACTTCAATTGGTTCAAAATGCAGCAGCCAGAGTGCTGACGAGAACCAAGAAATATGATCATATTAGCCCCATTTTATCATCGTTACATTGGCTACCTGTTAAATTCCGTATTGATTTTAAAATTCTGTTAACTACGCATAAAGCTTTGAATGGTCTAGCTCCACAGTACTTAAGTGATCTTCTACCATGCTATATTCCAACACGTTCATTAAGATCGCAAAATTCTGGCCTATTAATAGTTCCTAGAATATCAAAATCCACTAAAGGAGGAAGATCCTTTTCATATTTGGCTCCTAAACTATGGAATAGTCTACCAAACACTGTTCGAGATGCAGACACACTCTCTCAGTTTAAGTCTAGACTAAAGACTCATCTATTTAGCCAGGCATACACCTAATTTATCCTCCAACCCACAATTAGGCTGCTTTAGTTGGGTCTGCCGGAACCAGAAAACAGAAACACTGAGCATGATCTCTAACTCTGCAATAAATTAAATGGCATCTACGCTTACATCTTTTTATTTGTTTCCCTGTCTCAACCTCAGGACTCCTATCCTGAGGTCACCAGAACCAGCTGGATCCAGCACCATTCCTGCTTCATGTTGGACTCCACTGCTACATGTCGCAGATGACTAAATGCAGCCGGTGCCAGCCAAACATCACTTCAATCTATTATGACGGACTTCACATACAAATACCGAAGCATTCGGGCCCTCACGGCCAGACTGTGTAACAGCTTCTTCCCCCAAGCCATCAGACTCCTCAATACTTAGAGACTGGTTTGACACACACGTGTCCTGAGTTGCACTTTAATTACTGTCACTTTATAACTGTCTGCTACCTCAATAACTGCTATGTGCATAGAACACTATCTCTTAGTATGTTATGTTTACATTTTTAGAAACTGTCATCTTTTTGCACTACTGAGTACTGGTCGGCGCTGCACTGTCTATTGTCCTGTTCATTGTCAGTAATTTGTTGTACTGTCCTGTACTTTTTGCACATGTTTGCAGCGCACTTTATATAGGTATATATAGGTAGTTTATATAGGTATTTTATTTCGTTGTGTAGTCTCATGTGGTCTTATGTTGGTCCTTTGTTGTTTTTATGTAGCACCGTGGTCCTGGAAGAACGTTGTCTCGTTTTGCTGTGTACTGTACTAACTGTATATGGTTGAAACGACAATAAAAACCACTTGACTTGAAATGATGCCAACTCCAACCTGCATCACCTCGGTCTATTTATGGACTACGATCTTGAAATTAAATGCTTAGACTAACTATTGCCAACAAAAGCCTTCATCAGCCAATTAACAAGGACAATTGCATCTATGTAAACTTCTGCAATTAATCAAGATGGACTTCAAAGACTTTGGTCATTAATCTTACAGTTCAAACACAATCGATGTTTAATCACTGACCCTTAACAATTAGTTTAAGAATTTTAAACCATGATTTTACCTATACATAATTACTATTTACATTACATTCATAATGTTTTCAGTGGGGAACTGGCCCCCACAGTGAGTCTGGTTTCTCCCAAGGTTATTTTTCTCCATTAATCTACATCTTATGGAGTTTTGTGTTCCTTGCCACAGTCGCCTACAGCTTGCTCACTGGGGTTATTAATACAATTATCATTTAATTATTTTTAAACACTATTAAAAATCGTATTTTATCTAAATTACACAATGATGATTAATCGACTTTATAGACATTACAGTTTTATCGTCTGTTAATGCTGATATTCTGTAAAGCTACTTTGAAACGATGTGTGTTGTGAAAGGCGTTATACAAATAAAATTGACTTGACTTGACTTTGCATTTCCTGAAGGAAATACCAGTGCTTGCAGAACAAAACAAAATGTATTTTATTAGAAGTTCAGACAATAACGGAATTTCTGACATTATTTACTCACAGTAATGTCGCTCCAAACAGGTACAGTTTTCTTCCATGGAACACAACAGGTAATTTTTTGTACCTTTTATTCAGCATAATGACAGGGAATAGCGACTGTTCTGTCAATCAAGAAAAGGGATAAAAAATAAAATGAGAACTTATGAGATTTGATGTTACTGACGTTGCTGCCATATTTGATTTAAATGAATATTATGGGTTCAATATGTTGTAGCATAATGCTGATTACCACAAAAAAATTAAATAAAAATAATAATATTTGGAGGGTTTAAAAACAGAATTGTGAAGCTTATATTATTACAGAAGCACTTTAATTCTGTTTAAACACATGCATTATTTAAGCTGCAAATTTATTTTCAGGATTAGATTTAGTACAATGCCAAGTCATCATGGCAAGCAAGTTGTAAAATTGCCAGAAAATTTTTTACAGAAAAAAGGTTTTTAAGCAATTTTATCACACAACAAATGTTTTAATAGCATATTGTTTGTCTTGTTGTTATCATTTTGAAACAGTATTTTAACATTAACAGATTGGCCCCATTCACTTCAAGATTTTTGCCTTTTTTCCAAAATAAATGTTTGTGGTAATTAACATAATGCAGCAAATGCTGTCCTTTTTTGTGTTAATTACATAATTTAGAGTGAATAATGGTTTAAATTGCATTCTTTTCTTCACACTGAAGAGACAGGTGTTCCCTCAGGGCACAAAGTGATCGTATGGCTTCAGAAGACTTGGAATTTGCACTATATACCATAATGAGTCATACAGCTTAATTTATCGGTGGTTTTGTCCTTTTTCAAACTTCTCAGACCGAAGTCACTTATCACAGAAGAAAGACATATGGGTTTACAGTGACATGTGAGAAAATAACAGAATAAAAATTTTGGGTTTGTTTAGTTTAGGTTTTAAATGTTGCATCAGAAATGCTTTGCTGTTGTCATGACACTCTGCATGCATTATCAACACAGTTACTGAGCAGTGTAAATTTAGCCATTTTTTGCTAAACATACATTATGCAAAAAAAAGACAAAAGCAATTGCACAAATAACAATAACCCAGTATGCAAATATTATGATGTCTCACCATTAATGGTAACATTTTGATTCAGAACATTCTATAAAGTCAGAAGCTGATTTTCCAACTTTAAACTTGCATTTATTGCATCTGAAATATTTCATTTTAACATTTAAATTGACAAGTACAAAAACTAAATTGGAAAACAAAGAGGCTGAATTTATGTACAAAGCATTCGAAGAGTTTATCTGGTAGAGCATGGCATTAGTAACACCAAACTCTTGTGTTTGATTCCCAGGGAAAGCAATAACTGATAAAATGTACATTGAATGTGCGCTAGTTCAGGAGACAGAAAGAGCCACATGCGGCCACTGTGTCTCTATGTGTTTAAGTTGATTCAAGCTCATTTAATGTTTTTAAAAATTAAGCTGAAAGTTCAGCCAGTTCCCACCTCCTCCTTGCCCACCTTACCGTTACAAATGTACTGTCACTAAAATTACCTGGCAAATGCATACATGTAATGTAAATAAATCTGTTTGCTAAACGCTTTGGATGGAAATAATTGCAGATGCTTAGTACTAAGGGTTGAAAGCAATCCGATTAAGAAATATCAACAATGAGGACGAGTCCAAGACAAAAGCCAATTCCACACTCTAAAACACAAATCAATTGTCAGCATTATGTAAGCACTGTGTCATAAGACACATCCCTATCAAATGTCAAGCATCAACAGAATGTTAATACTCCACTCCCTTCACAAACATGCGTCTAAATGCGACTGATAATATTATATCCAAGAACCTAATCTAATATCAATAAATCATCGCTTTTGAAATGCTTTTATGTTTTCATTACCACTAATATGCCCAGTCCCATCAGACTCATTTCCTGTGTGGCGACACTGAACCCAAGACCACAGGATGTTGTTTACTCTTGACTGATATATGGAAAACACAGTAATAACAGGTCAAAACAGAAGAAAGACAAGGAAATTTCACTGGTATTTTTTCCACTTTTTACAAACAAAATACATTTATTCTCCCAAATACAAATGACAAGGACTTAATTTACAGAAGGCCAAGCTGTAATAGTTCACTGTCATTTCTCAAAAGTTATGAGGGAATGCATATACAGTATATCAGTATATCTGAGCAGTGTGTGCTAGTCACGATGAGCGTGAAAATAGGACCAAAAGCAAAACCAAACCCTGCTGTGGATTGTTCGAGTTAAATGCGAGTTCAACTCCAAAGATGTTAAAAATGAGACCATTAAGGTAAATTACTGCTCACAAGCCATTTTAGAGGGACCAGTTAGACGTCCATAGGAGAGAATAAAACAATGGTTTGGTGAAATCAAAATCAACACTTGTGAATGTACACACGCAATGACGAGCCCATCATACCCAGCAAGCTCATCAGAATTTTGGTTTGTTCTCAGACTGGTAAAATGACAGTTAGAATTGATGAACTTTTAAAATCAGTGGGGACTGGTGACACAAAATATTGCAGTTATAAATAAGGGCGGATGTATGTAAGTGAAATAGCATTGAAGTAATCAAGTGATTGTGTGACTGTCTTTGAGGGCAGAATGACAATCCATGTCATCAGTCCTACTCAAGATCAATTTTGCATTTTTGTATTATGCAGGCACAGATTGAGCAGGTTACTGCGGTTTCCTGGGCTGGGTAGCGACATACAGGGCCATTAAACAGTAGAGAGTGCCACCAATCGTCAAGCCCATTGTGGTCCTATACAGCATTTTGTCCATGACTCCACGCTTCAGGTGAACCGGTGCTCCATCAGCTTTCTGTAACAGATCACATAATTTAGTAAAAAAAAGCAAAGCCTTGTTACAGAAGCCCATATTGAGCATGGTTTACCACTTTTCTTCGGTCTTGTTTTCTTGTGATCACTACTTAAGTGTAAATCACTGCAGAATCATTCCAGAGATGTCATTCAGTATTGCAATGTCAGAGGAGCAGGATTGCATCACATATCTCTTCCGTTTATCGCAACGGTAGGCTTCTCCAGGTCAAGGAGATGGATCACGAAAAAACGTTTATGTCAAGATTAAAAAAAATGGACAAACCAAATCGTGTGCGTCATTGTAATATAAAAGAAAAAATTATAATTTCTTCAGCTTCAGATGATGTAAATCGTGAAGCATGTGGGAATTATACAAAAATACAAAATAAGTTAACACAAAAGCACTCTCATTGTGAAATAAACCAGAGCCGAAGCTGCTGTTCTGCTTAAGCAAAACTTGCATGTCATAGTATCTTTAAAGGAAACACCCTGGCGTTAAATCTTTAATGCATCCTTTTTAAATTTCAAATAATAAGGAAGCAGGTCATTGGCGCTTCTATGTGTCACGTGTGAAGTGACCCGATCTAAGGGGTAGAGATTGATACTCCACCCGGCTGATGTACACTCTGGCGCTCATTCCACTCTCATACACTCGTCCCTGATGTTGCTGCAGCTAGATTATAACGTGATGGCTTGCGATGTATTAAATCATAATATATGTGTCACTGTATGTTTCTTATCATAAAGAAAATCTGCAATACGCAGCTTTATTAAGAATAGAAATTTGTTAAAGATGGATCGAAGTGAACACAATAGGTGAGAGCTAGACTTCGCCCATTTATACACTGCAACAAAATACGTTTTTGATTTGTTTTGGCTTGTTTTCCAATATAAATATCTAAAACTCTTTTAAAGAAAAATACATAATCTTTAGCAGCTATACTGCAGAAAAGAAAATTGTTATCTGATAATAATAAAAATTTAAATATTTGAAAATATCTAAAAATCCTTTTAAAAATGTTCACATGAGAAGCAGCATATAAGATATTTAGACTTGCTTTTAGAGAATAGATCTTGAATAGAAGTATATTTTGTCTTTACTGCACTCGCAGATGTATGAACAAGTGAAGAAATACACTTACTGTATTATTTAAGATACATTCTCTTAAAGCAAGTCTAAATATCTTATATGTTGCTTCTGAAGTAAATGTATCTTGTTTTAAGGATTTTTTTGCAGTGAATTTCCTTACTGAATTAAACTTTTTTTTTTTTTCCTTTAATTCAGTGGATGTCATTTAGAGGTATTTTTAAAACATGATTTTGTCCTCTTTACTGTTAGTAAGCATGTTTAACACTATTTAAATTGGGACACAATTTGAATAATTGGTTACGAGCTAATGAATCATCTTGCAATAATTGCAGAACAGTCGAATAATCGTTCTATTTAATGGCTCGATTAATCGATTATCAAAATATTTATTTATGAGTAACTCGTTTTTTATGGGTTAGAACACTCGATTACAAAATTCTAACAAAGTGCTCATTCCTAGTTCTATCCAATCCTCGACATTTCTGTCGAGCAATGGCGAATCAGAGATGCTTAAATTAGATTATGATCTAACTTGCATTGCAGAGTTTGCTTGAAATATGCCGGACTCAAAAAGTGTAAACCTGCAGTGAGTGACAGCTTCAGTCATTATAATAGGAGAGTTCCAATATTCTCACATTGCTCGATTTAAAAAAAAAAAAAAAACTTTTATCAATTATTTCTGTCTTCTTCTCAGAAGGCCAAAGTGAAGGATTTACAGATGTATAAAACATCAATAAAGTAATTCAGCTTAACAGTTCTCAGCTTGTTTTGGATGTGTAGTGTTCATAAAGAAAATGGCATCATGTTTAACAAATAAGTATTTAATGTAACTTCTATTAATCATCATTAAGGATTGTGATTGCAGCCTTAATTTAGTATAATACCTGGAAGATCTTCTGCAGCTCAGGGACTTTGTTTATTCCCAAGTAGTTTACTGTTGGACCTGCTTCTGAAACCACCTTGGTTGGTGAGGCAAAAATCATGGGAGGGGGTTGAGAGGGCACTGTGGGCTTCAGCCCCTGTCAGAACATAAACAATAAAAGGAGAGCTATAGAGGCATTCTGTCTTTGGCATTGTAACACTTTACAATACTGTAGTTGCACGTGCACTTAATTAACATGAATATTGAACATGGAAAAGTCATGGTGGAAGGCTGAGGGCCTAAATGTCAAATCAAGGCCATTAAACTGCTTTATTATGATCTGGTCATGTGATATCAACATGGTGGCCCCCCTCAGTGGGTGACCTGCTATTACTGGAGTCAATCTTATTAATCTCATATTAAGTCACAAAATATAATTTATTTCTTTGAGTTTCACAAATAAATTATGTTCTGCTTATATTCGATTGTTCAGCTCCCTTTCAAGAGTTTAGAATAGCCACAGCACTGTCTTTCTGGCAGTCAACAAGCAGTTATGACTATGAGACAAGAAACTACCAAATCCTGCCCAGGACGTCTTGGCTGCAGTCTGTTTTCACTTACGTTGCGAGAAACCGTAACCTCTATTATTTTAATAAGAATGCAACCCTGATAGTAGCACATGAGTATGTTTATCAGCACAGTAAACGGACAGAATTGCGCAATGACAGTGAATGGCTCTTCCTGTGAAGGTCATCCGTGAAAAATCGCTTCATTAAATAAAACAACGGAATAGTTCACTACCTGCGGGCTGCAGGCGGACGCTGCGGTAGTTCCCGTTAATTTTCCGGTGACTCCGCTGACTTTATAGTACATGGTTAATGAGAGAACTGAGTTACAGCGGATACAAGCTGCACGTCCACCACCGGCTAAAAGGAACGAGAGGACCCTACTGCCGGCGGAAATTACATAGACTTAGAACACCGCTTCTTGCCTGATTAAAAAGGTCAAACTACCGTTCAGCTTTGGTATTTTATGTACTCTTTATTCATTGAATATTCCTGTTTCAATCCAAGTTAAGCTTAATTGTTAGCATTTGTGGCATAATTTTGATTAACACAAAAATGTATTTCGAATCGTTCCTACTTTGTAATGAGGCACTTTCAAGTTAATGAGGCCAATTTTTGAGGGTTTAAAGGCAGAAATGTGCAGCTTATAATTTTATAAATGCAGTAACATTGATTCTTCTGTTAAAACTCATGTATTATTTGAGCTAAGTTGTTTTAATTGTCAATTTTACAGTCATTTTAGGGTAGGGTTTTTAGACATGACATCGTCATGTCATCGAAGTTGTAAAATTCCCCAGCTAACAATTTTTGGCTCCTATAACATTCTGGGAACATTAGTTTGTGTTCCTGGAACGTTCCCAGAATATATATTTTAAGGTTATTTATTTATTTTATTTTATTTATTTATTTATTTTTGGTTAGCCAGGAAAGTTTTATTTATGTAAAAAGAAATCTCAAAATCTTAATTTGCTCTGACAGACAAAAATAGCCAGTGCTAAAGCATTTTACAAGCCAGTAATTAGCATAATTAATTCTAATAAAAAGTATTGGCCAGTATCGTCCAATCAGTGGCAACCATATTCAGATAAAATTTAGCATTATGAATTTTGAATCTAATTACTGATTACCATTGTCCCAAACATGTTGAGTGCTCAAAACATCATCTGCAGCCTCAAACTGAACTTTTGGTCGGATGTTAGGAGTAAATGCACTTGTCTGCTTAGGAAAGCTAAAGGATACTCCCTTCCTCCCAATTGAATGAATGATTTAACTTCCAGTGTGCTGTCTGTCTGCACTGGTCTCAGAACAGTTCAAAATGCATAAATTTCCATAGATAACTCCATAGAAAGCCTCTGATAAAGCAAAATTTTTCAGCTTTTGGATCAACCCCTTGATTCTCAGTGTGATAATGCATAGTAAATATAGGATATCTAAAGAAGGAATAGTGCTAAAGTACACAATATTTGTACATTGTGTTCAGCACAGTGACATTTTACAATAAGTCGCTAAAATTAAACAAAATGGCATATCAGATGAAACTTAACTCTACAGCAGTCTTTTGACTCAAACAGGTTTCAGTGTAAATACTTAATTAGGTTACTTACCAGATGTAAGACAAACACTGCTGAGATCAGCGGCATGTTGTTTTGTCACATGACTCGGTACGTTGAAAATGTAACCATTTACTGACAGCCCAGGGAGTTCTGAACTGAGATCAGCAGGTTTAAATTAATTTAAATTATGCATTGCCTATAACAAATCCAAAATACAACATCCAGGCATGTGTATGCAGGCTTGCAAGAGGTTAAGTTAAAAGATGACAAGAATAACAGCATAAATTAAGTCAACAAAAATAAGCCTATAACACTAACTGCATAATTTATTAATGTTGAAATGCATGCTGGAAACTCGCAAATCAGTAGCATTGTTCGATGTGAAATTGTTCTTTCAGACAGCTCTGTTAGACTAGATGTGACAACATTTGGGGGAATATAGTTCATCTAACATGTTTTTTTAATATATTTTTACAAAGTTATTTACATTTCGTAGTATCTATTACTCAAAAACAGCTATAAGCAGGATAAAATATAATAAAATTTTACAAAGAGGACAAGGCTCAAAATACTCATTCCCTTTGGATTTAGAAAACTTACTGTATTGACCTAAAAAGTAAATAGTACATCCTTAAAGACCAGTGCAAAATCTACATCAAATGTTGACTTGACAGTCCCAAATGTAGTGTAAATTTGGAGCATTACCCAAAAGTACAGTATGTCTCTATATCTTGTTACATATATATGTTTTTGCTGGGTATCTATTTAATAATTTAAATGTCATACTTTTTTTAATCTATGCTATATACCACTAGAGGCAACTTCCAAACTTTTTTCATCCAACATTGTTAACAAAAATGCTCCCAGTATGACAAAGGATTTAGGTTTACGTAACTTAAGCACATGGAGCTTATGTAAAATTTTATTTTGATGACTGAAAAAACATAAACAAACCACAAAACATTTCTTCATATTGAATTTATTAATGTCCAGTTTTCATGAATGTATGCAAGACCTGCTTTAGCTAATACAGCGGCATATAGTTAATTTAAAATAGACTTTCTATTTAAAAAATACATTGAAAGCTTACAACATACATACAAATCATTGCAGAAAAAAGGGGGGAAAATAATTAACTGTTTTATTTCCATTTTACAGCATAATTTCAAACAATTTACCAGCTTACACTCTAAACATTGGGTTTTAAAACAGCCCTACAAAAAGCTCAAGCCATCTGTGACAAGCCCAAGCTGTCATATCATATTCATAATGTTTATAAATATGATCATAATGCACACAATTTGTTAAAACGCTTTGTTAATTTGTTTTTAAGTTGTTAAATATCAGAATGCTTTGTGTTAAATGCTAGTTCTACCAATAAATCAATGAAACAAATAATACGATTAAAAATTATTACAGTAAACATATTCAAAAACATGTCCAAGGTGAGTGTTTTTGCTAACACAGTGTTTATCAAGTGTCATGTAAAAGTGAACAGTGCCCGATGAGAATATTCAACAATCCGTTTTCATCATAAAATGTAAATTACAAGTCCCCTGCTGTCTCACAATTCAAAATACATCAAGTCCCATCAACAAATTGGCCATACAAACAAGACCTATTGGTTTGAAAGATGATAAGTAGGATACCTCAAGTTCAGCATGGTTAATAAAGCAGGCAACAGAGAGCCAGTGGTAAAAATCTATTGAGATAGAACCAACTGGCAGCCTACAAATGCAATCTGCAATTAATTTCAAGGATTTAACTTTTTTTCACATTTGTATTAATTTATGGGTGTTGTTGTGTTGTATGTGTGTGTCGAGGGATTTTGTTCCATCTCAGTATTCTAAAGTGATCTCGAAAACACCTCGCGGCATAATCGCTTCAGGCGGTTTAATTAATAAAGAGGGAAGTTTTGGCACATTATGGTCTGACACATTTTGCATCCTGTAACCCAAATTGGAACACATCTTTTTGCAATCACACAAACTTCTGATAATAAATTCACAAAGGAATGTGCTGCAATCAGTGGCTGATGGTTTATATGAACACATCACTGTGGAGAATGTGAATAAAGATGATGATGAGTTAGAATGTGGTAATTACAGAGAAGACAGTCACCTTGGACTAGAGGGAATTAAAGACCTTTTTCACACTCATGGTTTTGGAACGTGGAAGTAAACTTTTGCAGGGTAAACTTCGACAGTGGTGAATTTAAATGTCATACTCACAGCAAATATTAGTTTCACTTACCTATTTGCTCCAAGACAAAAATAAAAAAATGTGGTGGATTAAGAGAGTAAAATGGGATCGCTGTAATCGAAACCCCCTCACAGCTGTGGTAATTAGTTTCCTTTTTTACTCCAGAGTAATATAACACAAATAATACTGCAACAAACTTACACTAACAATTTAAAAAAGGTATAATATATAAAAAAACATTGCGAGATTTATAATGATAGATAAGGTGGAAATGCACCATTACAGTCTGTGAAAAAGGTCTATTATGAAAAGGAAAACGTTTGTGGCTCTAGGCTTATTTCTATTGTGTCTACAAGTGTTTGAAAAAGTGACAGAAAACATTGTTCCTCATTGTTTAAATATTACAAAGAGGAAAGTTTGAAGATTCTAGAAAGACTTAGCTTTTTGTCTGACAAATCTTTGCTTGACAATTTAAAATACGAGAGAGAGAGAGAGAGAGAGAGAGAGAGATAGAAAGAGAGAGTTAGGAGCAATTACAGTGAGAATTACAGTTTGTTACAGAACAAAATTGTCTGTGTGATCGGTTAGAAAGGAACCTGAGTCAGAACAGGCTAGAAGTTTGGTGGCTATAGCAGGAAAACTCTAGGAAACGTTACAATTTAAAAGTTTGGTCTCAGGTTAGAAATTTGGTAAAAGAATAAAGACAAGTTTGTAAAAATAACTAAATCCAACAAACATATTTATCTAAAGTTCTGTCAATCTCATATCCAGCCTTTTTTTTTGTTGTTGTTAGTGGAAAAAACAAAACAAAAAAACAATGAACAGGAAAAGGACATTTTAAACACTTTAAAAAACACATCCTTACAAATCAAACCAAATATTACATAAATGATGGTTTTTGCCCTCTGTCCCACTGAGAAATTGAAATTAAATAATACAATATTTTACAATTTTCAGCTCAATTGAACAGTCATATCCTGAAACACACCTGAATATATGCCCTTAAATATCTAATATAATAATAATAATAATAAATAATATAGAGATGGATGTAAAGAAAAAGGCTAAAACCTGACAAAAGTGATACAATGGAGCCACTTTATTACACTTGAAGAAAAAGCATGAACTGCAAGAACTGGAAAATGTTCCAAATAAATAAATAAAATATAATTAAAATACTAGAAACAAAGTTAACAGAGTTCTGAAAGTTTTGCAATGCTTGAAATTAATATGTTTCTCATACCATAGTCCTTATTTTTGCAACATAATCTCATGATAATATGTACGAGACTGCAAAATTGTAAGACATCGCATTTGGCTCATGTGAAAAGGTACAACTTTTATTCTCATAGAGACCAACCAATCAATAAACAGAATTTAAAATCGATACAATTTACAACCACCAAATTTTAGGTAGCCTCCTATCCAACACTTTATTTTAAGAAAGAAAATGGCTGTGAAGTTTTGTTACAATTCAATATTTATATAATCATTACAAATGACTGATGTATGGCAATATCCTGTATACACTTTCATTGTCTTGTTCCAAATGCTCGTTTTTTCTTTTCTCTGTGGTAAACAAGACTTATTTTCCTACAAAAATCATGGCTAGGTTTAGGGTTTGGGTAAGGAGTTCAACTTAAGAAAAATCGTTATAAGATCGTTCGTTGGTTCAGAATTTTCTTCTATGGGAGTAAAATTCAAACGTTTTCTTACTATTTCGCCATATCGTACTATTATTAGGATTTGTCATGAGATATATCATGGATTGAATATGAGGTGAATGAATGGACACTGGAATAACTAATACATTTACACTCTGTGCAGTTTGAAGTTGGAACAGGACACGTTCATTAAAAAGGTAAATAGTGTCAATTTTAACTTCATTTTGAATTTAAAGATTTGTTTTTCCTAGAGTTTAAATAGAAGCTCAACAATATTTGAGCCCATTTTTTGCATTTTCTCCAGCAGATGCCCTCCCATGATAATCATTCTCACAAACTTTGGAGAAATGTGGAAACATAAAAGCAAACACATTGCCTGGTGTCTGTCTAAGAGTGTTAAGGAACATTAGAGCCACAACAACATAGAGACAGCAGTGAGTCGGGGAGAAGTGGGTGTTATGGGTGACTCCATTGGAGGAGAGAGGGCCTTGAGGTCATTGTGTCCCGAAAGATCTCCCGAAATTTTCATGGACTTACAGAGAACTTTATGTGAAGATGTGCACAAGCCTCAAGGCTTCACCTTCCTCAATCTTAAAAAAGGCAAGCCAGTAGAGAACCTTCACAGGTAGCTGATTCTGGAAGAACTCTACGTGCTCTGCGTGGTGCCATCCAAAACACCAACTCTCCATGACAGCACTCTCTCTCCATGGCCTGTTATGTTCCACTCTACGTACGCTACATAGCTGCCCACACAGCTCTCATTCCATGCCTATAATTCTCTCTTTGTCTTTCTCTCGCTGTATTCTGCTCGTTCTCTCTGACTATCTCTAGAGGCTTGCTGTCACACCAAATTGAGCTCTACATGACAATTTAGCCTGGAAAGAGTACTCAGTAACTGGAAAAGATGGATTGAAATCTTTTGTTTTATTAATCTATTGTCAGTCATCTGTGTTTTTGATCTCATTAATTATAGCTTTCTAAAAAGTAGGTTTTGTTGCCCTCAATATTTTAAATGCTGGGGGAAATGGTGCTGCTTTAAAACTTCATTGCATATAATGAATGAAGGCATCATCAAAGAGAGGTTCCTGGGTGACAAATGATTGAATTATTTCTCTCCTATGTGCCTGCCAACCCTGTAGGCTGTCTAAGAAGCATTCAGAAGCTAATTCCTTCTGGCGGGATGCCACATGGATAGAGCAGTTCGAATATCTAAAGTGCAAGGATGTTGGAGTCTTTTTAAGGCCTCTGATTGACATTTGAAAGCTGCCCTCTGGCAGTGTGTACCTTTCAAATATATCTGGCCTCGATGCCACCATCACCAAGGCAGCCTCCTCAGCCCCTTGAGTAACAGATAAAGCACTGAAACTCAGCAGCATCGAGGAAACCTGTTCTGGAGATGAAAATATCTGATGGAATTGCCTCGGGAGATGTCACCACACAAATATATTGGGTTTGGTTTCTCTAACAGAAAGTGGAGATTGGACAGCAGAGAGTCACATTATTTGTGATAGTCAAACCTAGGGAGGGAGTCAGTTGAGAAACTCAGCAGAGAGGCTTCTGGTGCAGCGAGCTGAACGGAATTTAAGTTCATGGTAGCACTGCACAAAGCTGTGATAAATGAACGTGATTGGAAGAGCCAGCAGCACTATACCACTGACAACGCACATGCCACCAAGCACACGTCCCGGCACAGTGATGGGGTACATGTCTCCATAGCCGACAGTCGTCATGGAGATAATAACCCACCAGCAGGCAGCAGGAATGCTAGCGTATTCATCGTTCCCAGACTGCAGATCCAGACCATGCTCAAGAAGTTGCGCCAACGCCCCAAATATGGACATGGCCACGCAAATGAAGACTAAAAGCATGACCATTTCACGGTAACAGCGCCTCAATGTCAGCCCCAAAGTCTGAAGGCCAAGGAAATGCCGTGCTAACTTGATGACCCAAAAAATTCGCATCATGCGCAGCACACGTAATGTCACGCCAGCCCTCTGCAGCTGAGAGTTCTCTCCCGTGAGAACAGTCATGGTAACGGAGATGTAATAGGGTGTAATGGCCAGAAGATCTATGATGTTTAGTGGACGTCGCACAAACTCGCACTTGTCTCTGGAAACAATGAAGCGCACAATGCACTCTGCCGTGAACCAGCCGATGCACACCGCCTCGATGATCCTGGACAGGTGTACATTGATAGGGAAAGAAAACAAAGAGAGTCTGAGAGAGAAAGAAGACTAATTTGAAGAGAAACACGTTGATTCGGTTCAAAGAGAGTGGGCTCATTACACAAATTAGCATTTAACTAGCTGAATTTTCATCATTTTGTGATAATTCAAAGCCATTTTAAAGCTTTTACCGAGATTTATCTTGCAATTTGCTAAGATTCTGAGTGCTTTAATGTGTTGCTTTAGATACTCACACACAAAGACCCTTTAAATAGACAAGGCAACAAATAGTAAGGTCAACCAAAAGCCAGCACTCAATGTAAGAATGAGTGCTGAATACAGAATGTAGGATTAGGATCAGGGATGAACTTTAACAGTGGCTTTGAATTAAAGATGACGTCTTCATCGACTTGTGGTCCAAATAACCATTTACTAATTACAGACTAAATATTTACTTGACATAATTGCAGAGGGAAGATATGTTTTTACCATGTGAATTCTAAACCAGTTGAAATCCCGTAAGGCCTGGCAACACTTTCTCTATTGCAATGTTTGCAAAGTAATGCACTGTGTTGATCACAGTATTGTATTCCAGTTCTGAGTCTAATGAAGGCTTAAGACAGTCAGGAAAATGTAATGGAGCATCTTGCCAGAATGCCAATAATCATTATTAAAATGAAAAAGAGCTCAAATTAATAACATTCTGTTTCAGTATACTGCGGTAAACTCATGACTTATGTTAATGCTTACTGTTTTTACTTGTTTTGGAATTTTGTTTAAAGGGTTGCTGGGTCTTAGAGGGTTGGCAAAAAACAAACAAACCAACAAACAAACAAAAAAACATAAAAGCAATTCATTCCAGTTCAGAGCCATAATTTTGTCCTATTTTTTTCATATATATCATTCCAAATATGATTCTGAAATCAATAGACAGTATTGATATGGGATTGCACAGAAACAAATTTCTAATGTGCAATTGCTACCTTGATTTTGACCCTTAAAAATGATATGTATACTGATCAACCACAACATTAAAACCACCTGCCTAATATTGTGTAGGTCCTCCTCGTGCTGCCAAACAGTGCTAACCCGCATCTCTGAATAGCGTTCTGAGATTATATTTTTCTCACCACAATAGTACAGAGCGGTTATCTGAGTTACTGTTGACTTTATCAGTTCAAACCAGTCTGGTCATTCTCTGTTGACATCTCACATCAACAAGACATTTCTGTTCACAGAACTGCTGCTTACTGGATGTTTTTTGTTTTTGGCACCATTATGAGTAAATTCTAGAGATTGTTGTGTGAGAAAGTCATGCAGATATGGGTCAGGCTCTTCAGTTAATGTTCACATCAACCATCAGAATGGGGAAACAATTGACCTCAGTGATTTGGAGCGTGGCATGATTGTTGGTATATATATTATACTGATTAGAAAAGAACCAGATGTTGTTTAGATGTTATCGCATCAAGCAAATTGTCTGAGGTTATATCATACTTTTTTTTCCAGTAAATCTGTGTACTGAGTATACCAAAAAGGACTGGTGAAGCAAAGATCTGGTAAAAGATAATAATGATTATTTATTTCCTTTTGTTTCTCTGAGAAAGAGAAAGCTGTTTTATAAATGAATAATACTGATGTTTTTTTCCATTTTGAAAAACATCAGACACTGTCAACATGTGTTACACCAAAATGACTGGTGCAGCCTACTTCTATTCCTCTGTTTCAAATCCTAAAATAGATGCGTAAAATGTGTTAACATCAAGTGAAGTGGAACTCCAGTTTATATGCGACAAGGTTTCCTATGCTTTTGCCTCAGACAAGTCAGAACTGGAATGAATGCATTAGCGGAGGATGAATGGAGACTGGTTTAGGTTGAAAGCTCTCTTCAAATACATAATCACTCATATTGTTTTTGCATGAATAACAATCCTGATCTTTCGGCAACATATACCATGTTAAATTATTACACACATACACACAGTATGGAAGTTTGCTCCTTAGGTACGAGTACCTTCAGAGCAGTCCACGTGGCAGTCATGAATACGGAACAGACAAGCACAGAGGTTAAAAGGAATATTAAACACAAGAACATTGTACTTATATTTGGAAATTAGCACTAGGTAGGTAATGGTTTGCTAGCTTTTATTTGTATTTTTTCATAAATTTGTTCATTTTGGAAGATTGTTCAAAATGGCATTACTGGGGTCAGAATGGGCAGAGCTTTCTTTAGCGAAAACTCATTTTAACCAAATAACTGTCATCAAGCAGAATTCTTTTGTTGTTTAGAACTTGTTAATATCTCAAGATGATTAATTCCTAAGTACAATCTACAGACCTAAACTGTTGGCTCTCAACATTCATTCAGATCCTTGGAGAGTGACAGTTTTTAGCTACACACACAGTTACCTTGAGAGATAATTTTCATATATGTGACATTTATAAATAATTCTCACAATCAGGGGAAACCAAGGAGCCCTTAACTTCGAGATGCTCCAGTAGGCTATAAATGTATAATTCTATGAAAGTTTATGACTGTTTCATGCTGAAATATAAAAGACAAAAATGTAAGACATGTGCCATACACTTGATCCAAAAAATGTCCTCTGCAACTTAATCTTTTTTTAATTATTATTATTGTTTTTTGCATGTTTTGATTAATCAATCTGAGTGTATTAAGAACCAATCTGCACTACTTTTATTTCAAATTAGAATAATAATAATGATAACCTAATCCAGATGGCATTGCATTCCATTACTACCCAGCATTTTGAGTAAACAAATTAAAAATATCTCAGACGGGAGGCAAGAGTGTGTAAACATGCCCTAAAGGTTCCGTTTATAAGGGAATGTTGCATTTGGCTGCGTTTTTAAAACGCTGGAATAGTTCATCCAAAAATAAATTCTGTCATTTTCTTACACTCATGTGGTTCTAACTCATATTACTTTCTTTCTTTGGTGGAAAACAAAATAATATTCAAAGCAGAATGTCCAAGCTGCTCTTTTCCAAAGAATAAAAGAGAATAGTGACCACGGCTGTCAAGAAAGATGAAGACTTTTGCTTAATAATGACTTCAATTTCAGGTTGTTCCTCACACAAACTTAACTACTTTTATGTTGATTTTGTGAGCTTGACAGCACCCATCCACTGTCATTGTATGGAAGAGTGCAGCTTGGACATGCTGCATCAGTGACGTGCACAGACCGCACCAGGGACAGGGGCAGAAGAATGTAAAAGGGCACTGTTTTTTTTAATGAGTAGTAAGTATATATACTTAAATAATTTATTTGCTGTTTGAGCATTTTTCCTTGTTTTATATCATTTTCATTTGTTTTCCCTTTATCACAAGTAATAGCCTATTCTCACACCAAAAGTTCCATGGTATTACACTTACACTATTTATTTATTTTCAGACATGATCTGTGATTACCCCATGTTTATGATATGTGTCATGGTAAAGTCATTGTATTTTTTATGAAGTACCTTGGAGTACCATGATAGTATCATCAATTAATATAATAATCATTACCATGGTATTACCCTGTCTCATCACTCTTTTCAATTCTCATCTCTGCTCCCTCACTTCATCCTGTCATCAAAACTGATACTTCTTATATTAATTTCTCTTCTTTTCTTAAAATAATTATATAGTTATTTTACTGTATTCTGTCATTAATATTTATAAATATACAGGACCTTTAATAATATCGTGGATCCATGGTACAATGATGGTGTCAAGATGGTACCATGTTTTTGAATGGTTATCATGGTTGACTACATATCCAAATAAAATGGTAATACCGTGGTATTTTTCTGAAAATTACTCTAATGGCTTATTAGTTTCAACAAAACCAAACAGGCTAAAAGACGAATTTATTTTCTATGGCTTATTAGTTTCAACAAAACCAAACAGGCTAAAAGACGAATTTATTTTCTATCACTGAAAGCAATGTGACCGCTCCCATTCTAATTAATACATCTGTCTACACTAGTGCTACACTATTTCGGAAATGCAGTAGCAATCGAGTATTATTCTTTTGATGGACTTATAACATAATGCATGGGGTGGACTTTTTGTCTGACCTGTTACTTGTCTGAGGTAATGGCATGATCTGGGGTGAATCCAAAACTGCATTTTTGCTTCCTTGAAGGGCACTCCTGCGGGAGGGGATGGCACTCCCAAGCTTGTCTAAAACGAAAGTGAGAAAATGTATCTTTTCTCTGAGGGCCCTTCCACAAGACTGTTAAGGAAGGGTACATTCATGCAGTAATGCCACGTTTCCTTTAGAGTACCCTCTACAAGGGCTCTGCAGTTTGGAGTGAGTATAGGGCATGGGGAGTATCACGTGTGTTTGGAATCTGCCACCGATCTGCTGTAGCTCTTGAAGGCACCTCCGCTTAATTTTCTTTAATACACCCACGATTTACAAAGAAATCTCATAATAATACATTACTGTTAATGTGAGATTATTACAAGATCTTCATTTTGTTTAATTAAACTATTTAAATGTAATTATGAAAATGTCTCCCCATTTTATGGTCGACCAAAAGGGCACCTTTAGATTCGTGCAGGGGCTTGCTCCCCTGCTGCCCCCCTTCTGTGCATGTCAGTGTTCTGTGCAACTTCTCCTTTCCTGTCACTGAAGAAATAAATTCCTATGGATTTAGAGTAAATGATGACAACATTTACATTTATGGTGAACTATTCTATTAACAAACGGGGTCAATAAGTTATATTCCCTTCCACCGCTCTACGTCCAAGCGTCTTGTGTGAACTGCCCCTACTAGGGTATTTCTTTACTGTGGACATTTCTCACCAAGCAGTTTGTTAATGGAAAGTAAGTTTAGACAAGAAAGAAGACATAAATACCCGGATGGATGCTCAAAAGAGTACCTGTTCTGTTCCACTATGTTGCTATCAGCAGTTTTCCAGTCAGGAAGAGTGCTAGCGCAAAGCATTACCATAGACACAATGACAAAAATGACCGAAACGGACGCCAAAATCTGTGCGGCCAAAGAGGAGGTGGGCTCCTCGAAAGTCCTGCGCATCTGCTCCAGCCACTTGGAGTCCCGCTTTGCGTCCACCCGACTTGACGCCTGATCCGTCGTCCTAAATTTCTCGTCCGTTTTGTGGTCCTCCTCAGGAAAGTGAGTGTACGTTTCGGACATGCGATCGTCAAGTCTCCGCTGGCAGCAGAACTCCAAATGAGAGCTTTCCAAACCCCAGTAAATCATCTCGTTGTAAAACGACAGCTCACACATATGCGGGACGAAGCGCAGTTTGCCGTACTTCACGTAAAGCATGATGAAGCCGAACGCTTCCGAATGTCTATCAAAGAAGAACTCGTTACTCTCTCGATCATAATCATCACACACTTCCAGCACTTCTCTCTCCGAGGCGCAACTGTGGAGACGACTTACTCTCCTCAGAGGGAAATCCTTGATTACGTCCTTTGGAAAAGCATATTTAGTGCCACCCACGTTGATGATACAAACGCTTTTGCCAGACTTCATTTTTGCGAACCTTTAAAACATAGAGTACAGAATAATGTCATTTTTGAGTGGGTCGCGTCAAAATGACTCCCAGGATTGGAGTTTGATTCAAAGTTCACGTTTCAGCCCTTTTCAAGTGTCCACCACGTGGCGTGGAAAGCAGCAGAAGATAATGCTGTATCTCTGAGTATCTTCTGTCTGAATGAAAATTGCGCGCCCGCGGTGGCGCACTTTTACATGTGCGGCGGTTGCAACGCGGCGCGCTTCGCTCCACTGGCTAGGCATCGCACTGGATCAAGATCTGAGGTAGCCTACTTCGGTTTCCGCGAGACTCCCAAACTGAGTGAGCCACCGGAGCGCAAACAGGGATTACGCGTGTGCACACTCGCGCACGCTTCCACACACACTGCTTCAGAGGTGCTCTCAGGTCTCTTATCTTGATGTTCTCTTGTCTAAACACAGTTTTCAGGAGGCACTTGTTTTTAAAAGTCCATTATTTAACCACATTTCTTAATCAAAGCATAATCTTTTCATAGCATCCCTTGCACATCTAGACTTCATGTTAAAGGATTAACTGTAAACCAAACAATTAAAATCTACTTAAACTAGTTATAATATTGTAATTAATATTGAATACATTTATAAGGTTAAAATGCATGGGACAACTTGCCCTAATACAAAAATTTCAACTTGTCCTTACCTGGCATTTATGAAAAATATCCTGGTGCTGAGAAAGCAGTTTAACCTTTCTGTTAAAATCTACCTTCATAGATGACCCTTGTCTTAAAGGAATATTCCGGGTTCCATATAAGTTAAGCTCAATGGACAGCATTTGAGGCACAATGTTGATTACCACAGAAAATATTTTTTGACTCGTCCATTCTTTAAATAAATAAATAAAAAATCTGGGTTACAGTGAGGCACTTACAGTGAAAGTGAATGAGGCAATGTGCTATAGACATTACAAAAATTGCTTCTGATGTCACTACTATAATCACTAAAATCATTAGATACTTCAGACACCACTAAGGGATCCACATTGGAACAAATGGTTCTGAGCACATGAAGAATTGTTCCAGTGGCATTTCCACTTGAGGTTCTGCACGATTACAAACTGTTTTCGGACAGGATTTCTCAGTATGGTTTGCTAACCGTGCTGGTGGAATGGGTTTAGTACGTGCCAAAGCCAAGGAAACTAATTTGTTTGGTAGCTGATATAGTTAGCTGTGGTGAGGGTAATTAAAAATAATGGTGTATGTTTTGTGCATCTTCATGATATTATAATGATTGTTTAACTCATATTGTACATTATTTTTATACATGCCTTTTTCATCAGGGCGGTAGATTACACTAGCTAGCTCATTCAAACATATATAATATATAATTATATTACTCTTATTATATTTTGTACTTTTATCTAATCTGGGAAATTTTACCTTTCTGTGTGTTCATGTCCGGTGGCATGAACACACAGAAAACCTCTTTAGCAAATTATGGAAAACCTCTCACATTTTTCTCTTTGCTCTCCTTTTTGTGACATGGGCCATATCTTTCCTGTGCTTTTGTAGAGTAAATATCAAGGGGGGAAATGCAGTCTTAAAAACTAGAATATGCATTCATCCTCCATTGCGCTCGCTCCAACTTTTACCTCTAAGCTGGTTATTACAGGAACTTTTGGTTTTTATTTAATAGCTTTCTAAGAGAAATGTGACAGACAGACAGACTAATTCTTCTCTATGAGTAATAGGTAGTAAATATGAGTGTAAAATGGAAAAACATCACAGCTAGAGGGCGCCCCCTGTCATTCTTTTATTTGTTCCCCTGTGTGAGAGACATTCACTCCAGGCCAGTGTATGAACACTAAAATAAGGTATTAAACCACTCAATCAGTTCAATATGTTGATACAGACAGACATCAGACTATGAACTATGTGCAGAACACTAGACTCATTTTGAAAGTGATGATTAAAGACTGATAATTACAGCTTCTGCCTTGGGCTTTAATTACCCATGGCAAATAGAAAAACCTGATTATGAATCTATTTTAATTAAAAAGCGATTTAATGCCAAAGAGCTCTGGAAAACAGGTATGCAGCAGGGCTCTTAATAAGAACCTCATATAGACTAGACAGAACTGAACATTATAAAAACAGTGCCTGCTCTTGGGTGAATAATAAAAAATACCACGTTATAACATTGTTTTATTTTTACCAAAACACTAAATGTTAATGTTATAAATGGCTAATTCTCAAACACAACATAAAAGGAAGTCCTACAAAAATGCAAATCCAATCAAATTTATATTTTGTTCAGAAACACTGAACCAGCCAGCCTGAAATTAAGCAAATAAATATGTCTGGATATTAAAATAGAATCTCTTGCTGCTTTCATCCTTTCACACCCAAAAACTTGGTTGTGTCAAGTTTTTTCCTCCTCCGCCCAAATACTTAACAGGGGTTTTCTCTTGCTGTCCATTTGCACAAAACCGCTATTTTCTATAGCCTGAGGAGACGAGATAGGCCTCAGGACTGATAGCAAAAATTACTTGCAAAGTGCACACTTCATGCTTGTGACAGGGCGGAGGGCAGGGCCAGGTTGTGATTCTACACACCCAGCCCTTTTTATCAGGCTAATCAAGCCTCCGAGAGGGATAAAGCCCGACTGCGGACGGTGGTGCAACGTAGAGAGAGCATTTATGGGCAGCTGTCTGTCATATCTGTGTGTTTGTGTCTTTTGGTTCAGTTTTATATTAAAACTATTATTTATATCGTCAAGCCAGTTCTTGCCTCCTCCTATCCCTTAATCCCTTTACACTGCTATATGTATATCAATGACGTGTCACACTTTATATTAGGTGGCCTTAACAACTATGTACTAACATTAAATACATACAAGACTATGTATTTACTGTGTGACTACATGTTGATCTGCAAAATTCCCACAATTGCTGCTAATGAGGTTGAGGTACGGGTAGGTTTAGAAGTAAGGGTAGGGTTAGGTTTAGGATTAGGGGTTTGAGTTAGGTTTTAGGGTAATGGTTGGGTTAAGGGTAAAGTTAACAGTGTAACTACAAATGTAAGTAATGCAAGTACTTTAAATGTAAATACAATGCAACAACATGTATGTACATAATACGTACATTGTATCAAATGGTTAAGTACATAGTAGTTAAGGCCACCTAATATAAAGTTGGTCCCAATGGCACGGCAGTCAACTAATTGTCGACTCTAGTTCCATTCATACTGGACATATCAACCAAAGTCAATCTCAAAATTACATTTAAGTCACCTCAATTATAGAATACTGATGGTTGTCACTCTCAAAGCTAACTGAACTGTGTTTAAACAAAACATTCTTTAGCACTCCAAACAGGACTGACAACCATATTCTGTTGCTGTGTGAATGTGTGAACCCAGAGGTGACTTTTATCCAACCGAAAGGTGTACTTCATCCAGCAGAAACACAAATAACCAACTAACTTTCTGGTCAATCAAAACTACCCCACATTGCCACAACAGGACAAAGAGGAGCAAATGTACAAGGGATTGTAGCATATAACATATATATAAGTATTGTACGAGACATGTTATTGAGCCCATTGGGAACTTGTGCCTTGTGAACACATTAGGGCATTTAAATAGTTGTTATTAAGAATTCATTGAGGTTTTAGCTTTGTTGTAGTACTCTGCTGTTTTGTTGCAAATTGTTGTTTTGTGTGATGTTATTTGGGAGATCTCTGTCACAGTCTGACCTGACTGTGCCTCCCCTGACTATCTGTTTGTCTTGTCTGAGTTTTTTCCTGTGTTTGCCTTGTCTCTTACACTCTATTTTGTCTTACAGGTGCCATGTTGAGTTTGTGGCACCTGCTCTCCCAATTACATCCTATATAAACTCTCCTCATGTTGAGTCCATTGTCAAATTGTTTGTATTGTGGTGCTGTTTATATAAGCACATAGTAAGAGAAGATTACGATGCAACACTCTTGATCTCCTTTTACCCTGCTCAGGCTTCACTTCATAAATTGGAACATCATCAGCAACTTGGCGTGCAACAATGTGGTCTTGGTCTCCCAATAATTCCTGAGTTTTCCAGGTCCTCCTCTTGGGGTCAGGTTCTTTGCAAGGACTCTGCTTCCTGGAACTACTTTTTTTACATGTTTTCTGGTGATCTCTTGGGCCTCTTGCATTTTTTTCCACTTTTCCATGTATTCACTTTGACTAAAAGAACTGTTATCTGAATTGACCCTGAAGAGTGCATCGATGGGGAGTCTTGGAGAATGACCAAATGAGAGGTAGTAAGGTGGGAAACTGGTAACTTCACACTTGGAACAGCTGTAGGCATTGATTAACTTGTGACTTCCTTGTGATGAGGAGGAGGGCGGGGCCGGTTCAGTGACTATTTCCAGTTTGATTTCTGTTTCTCTGTCAGGGTTTTCAGCATTTGCAACAATGTTCAGTTATATCTTTCCACCTGCCCATTTCCTTCAGGGTGGTCCTTGAACTGGTGATGCCACCATACATTTGGTGTTGTGTTAATAGCTGATTTTCAAATGCACCACCTTGGTCATGGTGCATTTATGGGAACACAAACTTCAGTGTGAAATAATTGAAGCGTCAGTCAGCCACTGTTTTTCCAGATTTTGAGGTTGTTGCATAGGCCTGGGTGAATCTTGTGAAGTGGTCGAACGGGCGGGTCGTTGCTCTTTAGGCATGCTCTTGTCTCTCGGCATGATTTCTTTTGTTAAATGCAGGAGCAGGCTCACAGAGCATGATGTTCTATATCTCTATGCATGTAAGGCCAGAAGAAGTGATCTCTGATCAGCTTGTGGTGGGGTCAACACCCTGATGTCCCATCTTGTCATGCAGTTCTTTTAGAACAGTATTCTTAAATTTTGCTGGCAATACAAGCTGTGTGCTCTGAGATGTTTTTCTGTGGCAGGCCAGAGTGTCAACCCCCAGAGTGTACATCATGCCGGGGGTTCCATTACCTGAGGCAAAGGAGGGAGGAGTGTGATGAAGAGGGCGGGGCCGGGCCGTGAGTGCGCACGGCCCGGCCCCCAATCGGGTTGATCAGCTGAGGAGAGGGATAAAGCTGAGCCGGATGTGGCAGTTTGGGAGAGAGCGTGCCACACGCAGCCGCCGTGTGTGTTTATGTTTGTGTCTTTTTAAGTTTTCATTAAACATTATTTTGATGGTTCAGCCGGTTCCTGCCTCCTCCAGGGCCGACCTTTACTTATTACAATGAGTTGCATACTGTTTTGATGCTGGATGATGCTGAGGCTGTTGTAAGGGCATTGAACATGGCTGTAGACTGTGAGGATGTGATACTGCATACTGCTGTTGCAGAACTGCACTCTGTTGTGATTTGAGATGGTGGGACTGATGCAGATATAGCTGTTGTTTATTTGTGGCTTGGCCTAGTCCCAGGTTTGGTGCTGTGGCTCTTTGCTCCACTTTGAAGTTGGCTGGTAACATTGCGAGAAGTCCTGCAGTGGCTGGTGAGCTGGTGAGGTTGATGGATGGTTTCTTTAATTTGCATTATATCCTTACTGAGACTTTTTAGTTGTGGTATCAAGTCAAATTTAGGCTGTTTTGGTTGGCATTTTTGGTTTGATTAACTGTGCGGGATTAACAGCAGCACTGTATTCGAATTTCCATTTGTTTTGCCTTTCAGACTCATAAGAACAAGCAACATTTAATTTCGCCAATAGCACTTCATCTGAAATTGTGGCATCGGACAGGTATGGCTGGAGGTCTCTCTGAACATGGTCATTCTGTAAACCAGTCAGCACTGTTTGTAGGAACATATTTTGTATTAGAGCTGGATCATAAAGCAAACTGAATTTTCTGTCTGAGATCAATAACATATATCAGAAAGCTTTGTGGTGTTTCTTTAGTGTCCTGGGTCTCAATAGTGAGCTGCTTGTACAGTTCAGTAGCATTTCTCTTTTGATAGTGAGAGTGGAGTATTCGTCTCAATGTTGGAAGTGTCAGACATGCTTTCCCCTAAAGATAACTATGCAACTGAAGTGCCGGTATGATGGGCATAATGACTGAAACTATGACTTCTTGCTCAGGGTAGCCTTTATTCAGTCCATTTTCTATTTGATGCGCAAGGCTTGAAAATTACAATCTGTCTGTCTGACCAGGCTCACCAATAAGACCTGAGATTTTGAAGTCTTTGTACCATATTACTGATGTGGTTTGTCTCTGCGATGGGGGCGGAGGACCAACCAGTGTACTGTATGTTGCTTCTTGTCTTATTGCCATACTTTTGAGACAGCAGGACTTATGTTCATGGCGGAAAATTATTCAGTTGCAATCTCAATTCTTCTCAATGGTCTTTAGACTATATTAATTTCTTCTTCAGCTTGCCTTAACTCTGTTCTTGGATCAGTCACATTAGCATTTGTCATCATCACCTCATTTAATTTCTCATTGATGCTCAGAAGTTCACCCATGCCTCCGTCCTCTAGCTCCTCTAATTCACTTCTTAATAGATGGTTACTGAGAAGGTTTACTAAGGACAGTTGTGTGACGTTTGCTATAACCTCTGCAGAGATTTAGAAAATGACTGAGCTCTATGAGCTTTTCTCATGGTATTGTGCGTAGTCTTTCACCCATTTCCTCTTGAAGGCATTGAAGCACATCCATCTTTGACTGCAGTATTAAACATGGTATTGGAAGTGGACATTTACCTCACTGACTTGACTTAGCTGCCTCTGATAGTCACTGTACATCAAGTGCATGCACTGCTCAATCAGCTCTTTCTTGCAACTTCACTCTGCTGCCTCACACTGCTGCTCATCTGGGTAGTTGAGGGACGAATGTTACTAGGCGGGATCTGCCGATCATGGAGATGAACTGCCCAACATATCCCAGCAGTGCCTCCAAAACTCTAGTACTCTTGAAAAAGGATAATAATGAGAGAAGGAACAACTCTGATGCGATGCTTCACCAATGGCACTTTATCTCTAATGAAGCACATCACAGGTTTTCTTTCTGTGCATGCACACGGTGACATGGGGCACGCAAGTGTGTAAAGGAATAACTAATTTGGCACTCATGTAACAGAACATTATGTAAAACATACACTGCTATGAATAATTAATATGATAATATTTATAATTTACTGCTTATAATTTGAATTACCAAAGAAAACTGTATAAACTCAATAACCTTAATTACTGTATCTCATTTTAATCTGCAAATAAAGTGATAGTTTTATAACTCTTGTCAGTTTCCATTTATGAAAACAGTAAATACCTTTTTAATTCAAAAAAATATGCAATTAATTATTTGCCTCTGTAAATACCTTTTGATGCACAAGAGTTACATTTGTTTCGTTATACAACATTCATGCTATTTCATTCTGCTTGTGCATGTGCAACTGAAGTACAAGTATATATGCATTTCGGTGGAGAATTTAGATAATTTAATGATTGAATCAGTTATCATCTTCTTTATTTAAGGTAAGATATGTTATTGTATGACCAGAATGAGCACATTCAATTGAAATTATTAAGTAGAAATTATTAAGTTAGTTAAGTCTATTTGCATCTAGTTACCTTTAAATAGTTAAGTTAATTCTATACTACCAAAAAACACCTAAGTATATAAGTATACATTAATAAAGTACTTCTAAATCATTTGTAAGCTATTTGTTTATAGTTAATTCATAATCTATAAATTGTTGTCTCCACATTGTTAATACATTAATAGTCTGTGGCATGGGGGGGCGTGGTCATGTGTCTGTCTGCGGGAGAGGGAGAGTGGTTAGGCTCGTCACCTGGGTTGTGATGATATCCTGATAACCCTGAGGCCGTTCAGCTGGCAGAGGACTAAATGGTGGCATTTCAACGAGGCAACGAAGCAGTATCTTTTATTATCTCTCTTCTCTCTCTCCACCCACTGTGACTCATTCCCCCCCAGTTCCTCCCTGTTTTGGCTCCGCCCTAACCCTTCCCCGGTTCAGGGGACCCCTCCCCTTTTCTATTCCTCCTGCTCCCCCTGTCTCCCTCCACTCTCCTCCCCAGGTTGGCAAGACCACCCCTATGAGTGTGGTGGGGAAGCCTGGGCTGGCCTGTCGAAGCAGCGGGGAAGCTGGGCACTGCCAGGATCGATGTCCGGTGATGGAGGTGAGGACACTGATCCAGATCCCTGATGCTCCGCAGGTAGCCCCCCAATCGGGCAGATACTGATAGGAGTAAAGGGGGATACACATTAAGCTTTGGTGTATTCGGTTTGTTCTCAAACCTCTATCCACCATCACATGGTGCAACGTGGGGCGTTGAATAATAATAAACGGGTGAGTGTGAGGTGTGTGCATGGTGACAATCACAAGTATCTGGTGGTTACTATTGAGATAAGATTCAAGGGAAAAAGGCAAAGAGTCAAGGCTGTGGTTAATTCCCGCCTCACTCATCCACTAATTATGGGAAACAATTGGCCTGGTTTTAAAAAAATGATTGAGGGTAATATGTGTGGATGTGTCCTGCAAAGTGGGTTGTGGTGTGGCGTGCGACGCTATGGCTGGGGAGGTGATGCCAGGTCCGTTGATATCTGCTCCCCATCATAAGGACGCAGAAGAGAGAATTCATGTACTCCCATATGCATATTCAATTGCAAAAAAATATTACACAAAAGCTTTAAAGGGATAGATCAATTGAAAATGAGAATTTTCTCTTAATTTACTCACCCTCATCCCATCCCAGATGTGTATGTCATTCTTCTGCAGAACACAAAGATTTTTAGAACAATAACACAACTCCAGTGGTTTAATCCATGTCTTCGGAAGTCATATGCTAGGTGTGTTAAGAAACAGATCAAAATTGAAGTCCTTTTTTACTATGAATTAGCCCAGAAGGTGGCGATATGCACTAAGAATGTAAATCGCCAAAAAACAAAAGAAAGTGATTTATAGTAAAAATGGACTTAAATATTGATCTGTTTCTAACTCACACTTATCATATCTCTTCTGAAGAAATGGATTTAACCACTGATGACATATGGATTACTTTTATGCTGCGTTAAAGGTGCAGTATGTAAGATTCAGAAACCCTTGTTATTGATGATACCTGTTGCTGTTTAGTGAACGGCAGCCAGCTACCTTTTCTTGTGCTCGCGCTTGTGACGTAATGTACAAAGAGACTGAACGTGATTCACCGGCATCATGCTAGCATAATTAAAATGACACAGTTATGATTGTTTTTCTACAGACTTTGATACTGTATTATATTTGATGGATGAGGACAGTTGCTATTTATATAATAGGCTGTACATTATAAATATGTTGACACAATTCAGTATTGATGTTCATTGATTCCATCACAACTGTCATTTTGATGCACTATTGTTTTATAATAATAGAATGTATATATTTTCTGGATAACCAAGTTCCCCTTCTGTCGCACTCTCCACGTTGTGTCGGAGAAGCGACACTAGGGGTTTCTCTTGAGCGCCGATATCCACCTCTGATCTATGAAAAAAGGCCAATGAGAGTTGGCAGCCAGTATTTGCATGTCCGGCCCCCGGACATACGGGTATTTAAGTGGCGCAAATACGGGAGTTCATTCAGAAAATTTCTTCGGAGCCGATGGTCTGTCTGCAGTTTACTGCGAGTTACACACCACTATAAACGTTCCTGTTTCCTCTGACGATCTGCATGCTGTTGGATCTTGACGGCGACAACAGCGGCTTTCTCCTTCACATTGCACGGCGTGCATTGTTGCCCCTGAGCTTCGACAGCGCAGACACACACACACACACTGTGTATTAAAAGAGTACATTTCTATTAAAAGAGTAATTTCTCTAAAAGAGCAAACACAGCGGCGTTGAACGTCCTTTTAAGGACGCGTCTTTTTCAAGATGCCTTTCCGCCCCTGTATCGTTCCTGGATGCGGTAGAGTGCTTTCCGCTTCAGACGGCCACAGGCGCTGTCTCGTGTGTTTGGGCCGCGATCACACCGAGGCGGCGTTTGTGGATGGTTCATGTTCTCACTGCGAGAACATGACCATGACCATGACCACGTTGCGGTCGCGGCTTGCTTTCAACAGAAAGCAAGCCACCCCAGCTGCACCCCGCATTGCTCCTTCTTCCCACGGGATTGAGGACGTTGCGGTTGGCGCTGGGGGCGATTTGGGGGCGGCAGCGGGTGCAGTTTCGCCGGGTAACCCCCCGCGAACCTCCCGTTCCCGACACGCTCGATGGTTTCCGTCTACGCTCGCGGCGATAGCAGCTCGCCTCACGGCCTGGCTGTCTATCCTCCCGAGTCCGAAGCAGATGAGCTCGCCGCTGCATCGGAGAGTGCGGCGTCTGGTGCCGAGGACTCCCCTGGACTGCCGTTCGCGGCCTCGCATCCCCCCGGTTCCTTTCGTCCCGGAGGTGCATGATGAGCTGACGTCTACGTGGAGAGCCCCGCTCTCCACTCGTCTAGGTGCCACCCGCTCCACTCTCACCACCCTCGACGGCGGAGAGCGCCACGGATACGGGGCGATTCCCCAGGTCGATAGGGCAGTTGCGTACCATCTATGCCCCGGTAGTCCTACCGCCTGGCGGGGCCGCCCCGTACTCCCATCCAAGCCCTGTAGGACAACATCCTCGCTCAACGCGAAGGCCTACAGTGCGGCTGGACGCGCTGCCTCCGCCCTGCATGCGATGGCCCTCCTGCAAGTCCACCAGGCCAAAGCACTCAACATGCACGGGGGTGGACCTGATCCTGATGTGCTGCAGGAACTGCGCTCAGCGACCGACCTCGCCTTGAGAGCGATGAAGGCCACAGCGCAGGCACTCGGACAGGCAATGGCCACCCTAGTGGTCCAGGAACGCCATCTTTGGCTCAATCTGGTCGAGATGCGTGAGGCTGATAAGAAACGCTTCCTGGACGCACCTGCCTCCCAGATTGGCCTTTTCGGCGACACCGTCGAGGACTTCGCCCAACAGTTCTCCGCGGTGGAGAAGCAGACGGAGGCCATCTCTTACATGATGCCCCGCCGCAGACCTGCTGCTACGGGCCAGAGGACGCCAGCATCAGACCTCCTCCTCAGTCAGGAACCCGCCCCCTGCCGGGTGCGCGGAGCAAGGTAAGTGCTTTGAGTCTATTCTCAGCACCTCAGCCTCGGGATGCAACGAAGCCGCCCGACGCTGCATTACCTGTTCCGCCCCGCTGCGAGGCCCCGTCGGGGTACGTCCAAAATACTCGTCCCTTTGGTGCCCCTAGCGCAGAGCTGGGAAGCGTGGCTTTTGCTCCCCAATGCATCACGCTGGCTGCACCGGACCATTCCACTCGGTTATGCAATTCAGTTTGCCAAGGGTGTGGTAGAGCCCGTCCCTCCAACCGAAATGAGGAAGGGTTTCTACAGCCCTTACTTCATTGTACCCAAGAAAGGCGGCGGCTTACGACCAGTCCTGGACCGGCGGTTTTCAATCGGGCCTTGTTAAAACTCCCGTTCAAAATGCTCACGCAGAGAAATATTCTGGCTGGCGTTCAGCATCTAGATTGGTTCGCAGCGGTAGACCTGAAGGACGCGTACTTCCACGTCTCAATTGTGCCACGACACCGACCCTTCTTACGGTTCGCGTTCGACGGCCAGGCGTTTCAGTACAAAGTCCTCCCCTTTGGCCTGTCTCTGTCCCCTTGCGTCTTCACGAAGGTCGCAGAGGCGGCACTTGCCCCGCTACAAGTAGCCGGCATCCGCAGAGACCAGGTGCTCCGGCACCTCAGCTCTTTGGGGCTTCAGGTCAACTGGGAAAAGAGCAAGCTCACTCCGGTTCAGAGCATCTCTTTTCTCGGGTTGGAGTTAGACTCAGTCTCAATGACAGCACGTCTCACGAGCGAGCGTGCTCAGTCGGTGCTGGACTGCCACGCTTCCCTCAAGCCAGGCACAGTGGTCCCTCTAAAACTTTTCCAGAGGCTCCTGGGGCATACGGCATCCTCCGCGGCGTCGCGCGCTGGGGTTGATGCATATGAGACCACTCCAGCACTGGCTCCAGACTCGAAGTCCCAAGACAAGCATGGCACCACGGCACGCATCGGGTAAGGATCACCCCCGCCTGCCTCAAAACACTCCGACCCTGGACAGACCTCTGCTTTTTACGGGCAGGAGTGCCCCTGCAGCAGGTGTCCCGACGCGTTCTGGTCACAACCGACGCCTCCCGGTCCGGGTGGGGTGCCATGTACAGCGGGCACGCAGCAGCGGGCCATTGGAAAGGGGCCCCGCTGCGTTGGCACATCAATTGCCTGGAGTTGCTGACCGTCCTTCTTGCTCTCAGGAAGTTCCTCCCGTTAGTTCGGGACAAACATGTCCTCGTGATATTGGACAGCACCACGGTGGTAGCATACATAAATCGCCAAGGCGGTGTACGCTTCCGCCACACGTCACAACTCGCCCACCGTCTCCTCCTATGGTGCCAGCAGAGACTCAAGTCGCTGCGTGCCACTCACATCCCCGGCAAGCTCAACGTCATAGTGGACGCGCTATCACGACAACGCCTGCCCGGCGGGGAGTGGAGGCTTCACCCCCAGTCGGTCCAGCTGATTTGGGAACGGTTTGGCAAGGCCCAGGTAGACCTGTTCGCCGCCCAGGAAACCTCCCACTGCCCGCTCTGGTACGCCCTAACAGAGGCTCCCCTCGGGACAGATGCGCTGGCACACAGCTGGCCCTCGGGCTACGCAAGTACGCATTTCCCCCAGTGAGCCTTCTTGCACCGGTGCTGTGCAAGGTCAGGGAGGACGAGGAGCAAGTCACGTTGGTGGCCCCCTACTGGCCCACTCGGACTTGGTTCTCGGAACTCAGGCTCCTCACGACAGCTCCTCCCTGGCGAATTCCCCTGAGAAAGGACCTCCTCTCTCAGGGATGGGGCACGCTCTGGCACCCGTGCCCAGACCTCTGGAACCTCCATGTCTGGTCCCTGGACGGGACGCGGAAGAGCTAGCCGGCTTACCGGCGACCGTTGTGAATACCATCAACCAAGCCAGAGCCCCCTCTACCAGGCACCTTTACGCCCTAAAGTGGCGCTTGTTCGCAGATTGGTGTTCTTCCCGAGCCGAAGACCCGCAGAGATGCGTGATTAGGTCAGTGCTTCTGTTCCTACAGGAGAGGCTGGACAGGAGACTGTCCCCGTCCACCCTCAAGGTGTATGTTGCCGCTATCGCCGCCCACCACGATCCTGTAGACGGCAAGTCTTTGGGTAAGCACCGACCTGATCGTCAGGTTCCTGAGAGGCGCCGGAGGTTGAATCCCTCCCGGCCAGGCCTAGTTCCCTCCTGGGATCTCTTGGTAGTCTTGGCAGGACTCCAGAGACCTCCCTTCGAGCCGCTCAAATCAGTTGGACTCAGGGCCCTCTCTCTTAAGACGGCCCTGCTGATCGCTTCGCCTCCATTAAGAGGGTCGGGGACCTGCAAGCGTTCTCTGTCAGCTGACACTTGCCTGGAGTTCGGTCCGGCAGATACGTCTGTGATCCTAAGACCGCTGACCGGGCTATGTGCCCAAGGTTCCTACCACACCATTCGAGATCAGGTAGTGAACCTGCAAGCGCTGCCCCGGAGGAGGCAGACCCAGCCCTTTCGTTGCTGAGTCCAGTGCGCGCCCTGCGCATTTACCTGGACCGCACACAGAGCACCAGACGCTCTGAGCAGCTCTTTGTCTGCTTTGGGGGACGGCAGAAAGGGAATGCCGTCTCCAAACAGAGGCTCGCCCACTGGGTTGTCGACGCCATCACACTGGCTTATCACACCCAGGTCGTGCCCCTACCCTTACGGGTCCGAGCTCACTCAACAAGGGGTGTTGCGTCCTCGTGGACACTGGCCAAGGGCACCTCCCTAGCAGACATCTGTAGAGCCGCGGGTTGGGCAACACTCAACACCTTCGCGAGGTTTTACAACCTCCGCGTTGAGTCGGTTAGCGCCTCGTGTTTTCTCAGGTCCGAGCCCGTGAGAACTTCGGTAACACGTGAGACCGACCGGCCGGGTGGATCAGCTATGCCCAGCGCCCTTTCCAGACGTCAAGGTAAAGTAGTGCGCCTTCTTCCCAGGGCGTCCCACTCCGAGTCGGGACCCTGGTCGATTCCTCCCCAGCCCTCTGGGTCCAGCGGTTCAGCGGAGGAACTCGCCGACCCAAGCCACTGCGGGTATCCTGATGGCTACCCTGTAATGGTATAGGTGCTCCACAGGTAAAATAGAAGGCCTCCTGCTGGCGCGCCCCTGTGCGTATTTCCACAGTTCTGTCCCCTACGAGCGGACCCCGTGTCTTCCTTAGGCAGTTACAGCGGCCCCGGCCGTGATTGCTCTATGTGAGAAACATAGAGAGAAAAGAGGCCCAGCCAGGCTGGCCCGTTCCCATGTTGGCAAACATCGCCTTGTTCCCTCCCAGGGTAACTAGAAGGATCCCGATGTTCAGTATGGGGCATTGGGGAAGGGTACGTGCAGCCGGGTACAGACGATGCGTGGCACTGGATGAATCCCTGCCCACCTCTGTATCGGCAGTTCACGCATACGGTTCAGCACATGGCAAGATTGGAATGGGTCCCCTAGTGTCGCTTCTCCGACACAACATGGAGAGAGTGACAGAAGGGGAACGTTTGGTTACGTATGTAACCTCCGTTCCCGAGGGAGGGAACGACACGCTGTGTCTTTCCTCCGCCATGTCACTGAACTGAGCCACTGTTGTGGCCGGACCATTTCGGCTCCTCAGAAAAATCCTGAATGAACTCCCGTGATTTGCGCCTCTTAAATACCCGTATGTCCGGGGCGGACATGCAAATACTGGCTGCCAACTCTCATTGGCCTTTTTCATAGATCAGAGGTGGATATCGGTGCTCAAGAGAGACCCCTAGTGTCGCTTCTCCGACACAACGTGTCGTTCCTCCCTCGGGAACGGAGGTTACATACGTAACCAAACGTTACGTTACACAAATGAATGGGTCTTTTTGCATTATCTTGAACGTTGTCTAGCATTCATTTCATGTGTTATTGTAGTTTAACTTGCTGAATAATCACAGATTAACATTGTTTATGTCAGTTACTGTGAATCAGCCTACCTCAAATATGGAAATATATATAAATAAATATAAAAATATCAGTTTCATAATATTTCATTTTTTTCATTTCAGTTAGAGCTGCATATATTTCCAGTTCAGAAATATATGCAGCTCCAACAGATGAAAGCCATAACAGTGATGATAGAGGAAGAGGGAGGACAAGAGGAAGGGGTCATGGCAGAGGTGCAGGGCAGAGGAAGCGGCAGAGCCCGGGGGAGGTGTAGGGGAAGAGCAGGAGCCGATTATGTCACGGAAGAGGACAGACTCCGGGTCACCCAGCTGACTGCTGCCAGGACAGCAGTGATGCAGGTTGGTCAGCCATAGATCTTTGTTTATATATATATAAACCATAAATGAAAAGTCTGCAACCACTTGAAATGTGAATCTAGCCATTCTAAACAGATGTTACATTTCCAGAGAGAATTGCAACAACTGTCCCAGGAAGAGAGGGATGAAGTTCTGCAGATGGTGGTCACACGTCTGCTAGGGGTTTTTCTGGACATTATGGATTACCGGAGAACAACAACAGGAGCATATGGTAGTCACACATCTGCAAGGGGTTTTTAAGAATGTAAATCGCCAAAAACAAAAGAAAGTGATTTATAGTAAAAATGGACTTAAATATTGATCTGTTTCTAACTCACACTTATCATATCTCTTCTGAAGAAATGGATTTAACCACTGATGACATATGGATTACTTTTATGCTGCGTTAAAGGTGCTGTATGTAAGATTCAGAAACCCTTGTTATTAATGATACCTGTTGCTGTTTAGTGAACGGCAGCCAGCTACCTTTGCTTGTGCTCGCGCTTGTGACGTAATGTACAAAGAGACTGAACATGATTCACCGGCATCATGCTAGCATAATTAAAATGACACAGTTATGATTGTTTTTCTACAGACTTTGATACTGTATTATATTTGATGGATGAGGACAGTTGCTGTTTATATAATAGGCTGTACATTATAAATATGTTGACACAATTCAGTATTGATGTTCATTGATTCCATCACAACTGTCATTTTGATGCACTATTGTTTTATAATAATAGAATGTATATATTTTCTGGATAACCAAGTTCCCCTTCTGTCGCTCTCTCCACGTTGTGTCGGAGAAGCGACACTAGGGGTCTCTCTTGAGCGCCGATATCCACCTCTGATCTATGAAAAAAGGCCAATGAGAGTTGGCAGCCAGTATTTGCATGTCCGCCCCGGACATACGGGTATTTAAGCGGCGCAAATACGGAGTTCATTCAGAAAATTTCTTGAGCCGATGGTCTGTCTGCAGTTTGCTGCGAGTTACACACCACTATAAGCGTTCCTGTTTCCTCTGACGATCTGCATGCTGTTGGATCTTGGCGGCACAACAGCGGCTTTCTCCTTCACATTGCACGGCGTGCATTGTTGCCCTGAGCCCGACAGCGCAGACACACACACACACTGTGTATTAAATGAGTAAATTTCTATTAAAGAGTAATTTCTCTAAAAGAGCAAACACAGCGGCGTTGAGCGTCCTTTTAAGGGCGCGTCTTTTCAAGATGCCTTTCCGCCCCTGTGTCGTTCCTGGATCGCGGTAGAGTGCTTTCCGCTTCAGGCGGCCACAGGCTGTCTCGTGTGTTTGGGCGCGATCACACCGGCGGCGTTTGTGGATGGTTCATGTTCTCACTGCGAGAACATGACCATGACCATGACCGTTGCGATCGCGGCTTGCTTTCAACAGAAAGCAAGCCACCCCAGCTGCACCCGCATTGCTCCTTCTTCCCACGGGATTGAGGGCGGTGCGGTTGGCGCTGAGAGGCGATTTGAGGCGGCAGCGGGTGCAGTTTCGCCGGGTAACCCCGCGAACCTCCCGTTCCCGACACGCTTCGATGGTTTCCGTCACGCTCGCTGGCGATAGCAGCTTCGCCTCCACGGCCTGGCTGTCTATCCTCCGAGTCGAAGCAGATGAGCTTCGCCGCTGCATCGGAGAGTCGCGGCGTCTGATGCCGAGGACTCCCCTGGACTGCCGCCGGGCCAGCAGGCCCAGGCTGAGCCGGCAGCTCAGATGTTCGACATGCTTGCCGGGCGCCATGGCGTGGGGTTGGATTGGAACCCTCCATCCTCCCCACAGCCTTCACGGTTGGATGATTGGTTCCTGGGGTGGCGCCGTTCAGCGACCTCGCATCCCCGGTTCCTTTCTTCCGGAGGTGCATGATGAGCTGGCGTCTACGTGGAGAGCCCGCTCTCCGCTCGTCTAGGTGCCACCGCTCCACTCTCACCACCCTCGGCGGCGGAGCGCCCGCGGATCTGGGCGATTCCCCAGGTCGATAGGGCAGTTGCGTACCATCTATGCCCGGTAGCCCTACCGCCTGGCGGGGCACGCCCGTACTCCCATCCAAGCCCTGTAGGACAACATCCTCAGCTCACGCGAAGGCCTACAGTCGCGGCTGGATGCGCTGCCTCCGCCCTGCATGCGATGGCCCTCCTGCAAGTCCACCAGGCCAAAGCACTCAACATGCGCGGGGTGGACCTGATCCTGATGTGCTGCAGGAACTGCGCTCAGCGACCGACCTCGCCTTGAGGCGATGAAGGCCACAGCGCAGAGCACTTTCGGACAGGCGATGGCCACCCTAGTGGTCCAGGAGCGCCATCTTTGGCTCAATCTGGTCGAGATGCGTGAGGCTGATAAGAACCGCTTCCTGGGCGCACCTGCCTCCCAGATTGGCCTTTTCGGCGACACCGTCGAGGACTTCGCCCAACAGTTCTCTGCGGTGGAGAAGCAGGCGGAGGCCATCTCTTACATGATGCCCTGCCGCAGACCTGCCGCTCACGGGCCCTGCCCGTCTGCCGCCCGAGCGTCCCCTGCTGAAGAAACCAGCTCCTGCTCCGCCTCAACCCGGGCCCAGCTCTCAGCCCCAGCGTCGAGCACCCGCAGGCGGCGCATGCCCCTGTCTCACGAACCCCTCCAGGACCGGAAGGCTCCCAAGCGTTCCTGAGACAGCCGACCCAGAGCCGAAGATGTTAGCTCGGAGGTGGTAAGACCGCTCCGTCCCGGTGGAGGGCGGGAAGAGAATCCTTTGTTTTTCATGTTTCCACACCCCTGGCCGGGGCTGTGGTACCCACATTCTCATTAACAGAGCTATTTCCTTTGCCTCTGGGTCACCTGGCCCACAAATGCCGTTCTCCACGGCAATCTGCTTTCAGATTACGACAGTCCGGTACACGGACGTGGCGATCCGCCTTCCGCCTGCCCACGACTGTCCCCGGCCGGCCGGTTCAGGCGAGTCCAGAGGGCGCCAGCATCAGACCTCCTCCTCAGTCACGAACCCGCCCCCTGCGGGCGCGGAGCAAGGTAAGTGCTTTGAGTCTATTCTCAGCACCTCAGCCTCGGGCGCAGCGAAGCCGCCCGATGCTGCATTACCTGTTCCGCCCGCTCGCGAGGCCCGCCGGTACGTCCAAAATACTTCGTCCCTTTGGTGCCCCTAAGCGCAGAGCTGGGAAGCGTGGCTTTCAGCTCCCCAATGCATCACGCTGGCTGCACGGACCATTCAACTTCGATTCACGCAATTCAGTTTGCCAAGGGTGCGGTAGAGCCCGTCCCTCCAACCGAAATGAGGAAGGGTTTCTACAGCCCTTACTTCATTGTACCCAAGAAAGGCGGCTTACGACCAATCCTGGACCTGCGAGTTTTCAATCGGGCCTTGTTAAAACTCCCGTTCAAAATGCTCACGCAGAGAAATATTCTGGCTGGCGTTCAGCATCTAGATTGGTTCGCAGCGGTAGACCTGAAGGGCAGCGTACTTCCACGTCTCAATTCTGCCACGACACCGACCCTTCTTGCGGTTCGCGTTCGACTGACCAGGCGTTTCAGTACAAAGTCCTCCCCTTCGGCCTGTCTCTGTCCCTCGCGTCTTCACGATGGTCGCAGAGGCGGCCCTTGCCCGCTACAAGTAGCCGGCATCCGCAGAGACCAGGTGCTCCGGCACCTCAGCCGTTTGGGGCTTCAGGTCAACTGGGAAAAGAGCAAGCTCACTCCGGTTCAGAGCATCTCTTTTCTCGGGTTGGAGTTAGACTCAGTCTCATTGACAGCACGTCTCACGGCGGCGTGCTCAGTCGGTGCTGGACTGCCTCGCTTCCCTCAAGCCAGGCACAGTGGTCCCTCTGAAAGTTTTCCAGAGGCTCCTGGGGCATACGGCATCCTCACGGCGGTCGGCGCGCTGGGGTTGATGCATATGAGACCACTCCAGCACTGGCTCCAGACTCGAGTCCCAAGACAAGCATGGCACCACGGCACGCATCGGGTAAGGATCACCACCGCCTGCCTCAAAACACTCCGACCCTGGACAGACCTCTGCTTTTTACGGGCAGGAGTGCCCCTGCAGCAGGTGTCCCGATGCGTTCTGGTCACAACCGGCGCCTCCGGTCGGGTGGGGTGCCATGTACAGCGGGCACGCAGCAGCGGGCCATTGGAAAGGGGCCCCGCTGTGTTGGCACATCAATTGCCTGGAGTTGCTGACCGTCCTTCTTGCTCTCAGGAAGTTCCTCCCGTTAGTTCGGGACAAACATGTCCTCGTGAGATCGGACAGCACCACGGTGGTGGCATACATAAATCGCCATGGCGTGCGCTCCGCCACACGTCACAACTTCGCCCACCGTCTCCTCCTATGGTGCCAGCAGCGACTCAAGTCTCTGCGTGCCACTCACATCCCGGCAAGCTCAGCGTCGTAGTGGACGGCTATCCGCGACAACGCCTGCCCGGGGAGTGGAGGCTTCACCCCAGTCGGTCCAGCTGATTTGGGAGCGGTTTGGCAAGGCCCAGGTAGACCTGTTAGCGCCCAGGAAACCTCCCACTGCCCGCTCTGGTGCGCCCTAACAGAGGCTCCCCTCGGGACAGAGCAGCTGGCACACAGCTGGCCCTCGGGGCTGCGCAAGTGCGCATTTCCCCAGTGAGCCTTCTTGCACGGTGCTGTGCAATGTCAGGGAGGGCGAGGAGCAAGTCACGTTGGTGGCCCCCTACTGGCCCACTCGGACTTGGTTCTCGGAACTCAGGCTCCTCACGACAGCTCCTCCCTGGCGAATTCCCTGAGAAAGGACCTCCTCTCTCAGGGATGGGGCACAGCTCTGGCACCCGTGCCCAGACCTCTGGAACCTCCACGTCTGGTCCCTGGGCGGGACGCGGAAGAGCTAGCCGGCTTACGGCGACCGTTGTGAATACCATCAACCAAGCCAGAGCCCCCTCTACCAGGCACCTTTACGCCCTAAAGTGGCGCTTGTTATGAGATTGGTGTTCTTCCGAGCGAAGACCGCAGAGATGCGTGATTAGGTCAGTGCTTCTGTTCCTACAGGAGAGGCTGGACAGGAGGCTGTCCCGTCCACCCTCAAGGTGTATGTTGCCGCTATCGCCGCCCACCACGATCCTGTAGGCGGCAAGTCTTTGGGTAAGCACGACCTGATCCTCAGGTTCCTGAGAGGCGCCGGAGGTTGAATCCCTCCCGGCCAGGCCTAGTTCCCTCCTGGGATCTCTTGGTAGTCTTGGCAGGACTCCAGAGACCTCCCTTGAGCCGCTCGAATCAGTTGGACTCAGGGCCCTCTCTCTTAAGAGCGGCCCTGCTGATCGCTTCGCCTCCATTATGAGGGTCGGGGACCTGCAAGCGTTCTCTGTCAGCGACACTTGCCTGGAGTTAGGTCCGGCAGATCGTCTGTGATCCTAAGACGCTGACCGGGCTATGTGCCCAAGGTTCCTACCACACCATTCGAGATCAGGTAGTGAACCTGCAAGCGCTGCCCGGGAGGAGGCAGACCCAGCCCTTTCGTTGCTGTGTCCAGTCGCGCCCTGCGCATTTACCTGGACTGCACACAGAGCACCAGACGCTCTGAGCAGCTCTTTGTCTGCTTTGGGGGACGGCAGAAAGGGAATGCTGTCTCCAAACAGAGGCTCGCCCACTGGGTTGTCGACGCCATCACACTGGCTTATCACACCCAGGCCGTGCCCCTACCCTTACGGGTCCGAGCTCACTTAACAAGGGGTGTTGCGTCCTCGTGGGCACTGGCCAAGGGCACCTCCCTAGCAGACATCTGTAGAGCCGCGGGTTGGGCAACACCCAACACGTTCGCAAGGTTTTACAACTGTAGACTGGTTTGGTTGGGGGTTTGGAAGAGTCAGGAGACAATGAGGCAGGTTCAAGGTTAGTGTTTTTATTCCCAGTATTTTTACAGATATGACGGTAACCGTCGTTACGCTTGTACACAACAGGGCACAGGTCTCCACTCTCTGGCTGTCGTGTTTCACGCGTTCACTCTCTCTCCCTCTCGACATTTGGCGTTCCTTAAATGTCTCTCTCCGTATCACTATAACAAGACACAGGTGTTAGAGGTAATTAAACTCCAGGTGACAAGCCTTACCGCTCTCTCTCTCGCCCGCAGACCGACACACACCCACGCCCCCCATGCCACAACAACCTCCGCGTTGAGTCGGTTGCGTCTCGTGTTTTCTCAGGTCCGAGCCCGTAGAACTCGGTAACACGTAGACCGACCGGCCGGGTGGATCGCTTGCGCCCAGCGCCCTTTTCCAGACGTCAAGGTAAAGTAGTGCGCCTTCTTCCCAGGGCACCCCACTCCGAGTCGGGACCCTGGTCGATTTCTCTCCAGCCCTCCGGGTCCGCGGTTCAGCGGAGGAACTCGCCGACCCAAGCCACTGCGGGTATCCTGATGGCTACCCTGCTCCACAGGTAAAATAGAAGGCCTCCTGCGCGGACGCCCCCTGTGCGTATTTCCACGGTTCTGTCCCCTTACGAGCGGGCCCCCGTGTCTTCCTTAGGCAGTTACAGCGGCCCCGGCCGTGATTGCTCTATGTGAGAAACATAGAGAGAAAAGAGGCCCAGCCAGGCTGGCCCGTTCCCATGTTGGCAAACATCGCCTTGTTCCCCTCCCAGGGTAACTAGAAGGATCCCGATGTTCGTATGGGGCATTGGGGAAGGGTACGTGCAGCCGGGTACAGACGATGTGTGGCACTGGATGAATCCCTGCCCACCTCTGTATCGGCAGTTCACGTACACGGTTCAGCACATGGCAAGACTGGAATGGGTCCCCTAGTGTCGCTTCTCCGACACAATGTGGAGAGAGCGACAGAAGGGAACGTTTGGTTACGTATGTAACCTCCCTTCCCGAGGGAGGAACGACACGTTGTGTCTTTCCTCCGCCATGTCACTGAACCGAGCCACTGTTGTGGCCGGACCATTTCCGGCTCCTCAGAAAAATCCTGAATGAACTCCCGTATTTGCACCGCTTAAATACGCGTATGTCCGGGGGCGGGACATGCAAATACTGGCTGCCAACTCTCATTGGCCTTTTTTCATAGATCAGAGGTGGATATCGGTGCTCAAGAGAGACCCCTAGTGTCGCTTCTCCGACACAACGTGTCGTTCCCTCCCTCGGGGAACGGAGGTTACATACGTAACCAAACGTTACGTTACACGAATGAATGGGTCTTTTTGCATTATCTTGAACGTTGTCTAGCATTCATTTCATGTGTTATTGTAGTTTAACTTGCTGAATAATCACAGATTAACATTGTTTATGTCAGTTACTGTGAATCAGCATACCTCAAATATGGAAATATATATAAATAAATATAAAAATATCAGTTTCATAATATTTCATTTTTTTCATTTCAGTTAGAGCTGCATATATTTCCAGTTCAGAAATATATGCAGCTCCAACAGATGAAAGCCATAACAGTGATGATAGAGGAAGAGGGAGGACAAGAGGAAGGGGTCATGGCAGAGGTGCAGGGCAGAGGAAGAGGCAGAGCCCGGGGGAGGTGTAGGGGAAGAGCAGGAGCTGATTATGTCACGGAAGAGGACAGACTCCGGGTCACCCAGCTGACTGCTGCCAGGACAGCAGAGATGCAGGTTGGTCAGCCATAGATCTTTGTTTATATATATAAACCATAAATGAAAAGTCTGCAACCACATGAAATGTGAATCTAGCCATTCTAAACAGATGTTACATTTCCAGAGAGAATTGCAACAACTGTCCCAGGAAGAGAGGGATGAAGTTCTGCAGATGGTGGTCACACGTCTGCTAGGGGTTTTTCTGGACATTATGGATTACCGGAGAACAACAACAGGAGCATATGGTGGTCACACATCTGCAAGGGGTTTTCTGGACATTATGGATTACGGGAAAACAACAACAGGAGCATATGTTCAAAACAGGGGACAACCTGCATGGTGCACCTGCCTGAAGTACCGGCTTATGCCGACAGATTTAGAAAATAAATGTTGTGGTCAAATCCAGAGAGGTGTCTCAGCAGGAAGGCCTATATGGAACTTTATTGTTGGCTAGACAGACATGGAACAACATTATTGCACTCACTGACAGATAGGACCCAGGGGTAGATAACAGAGAGTATTGGTACTCTGCATATCGCCAGTTCACCATCTGGCAACATTGATGTCTGGGAACCAGGAACAGGGTGGTAATACCGAGCTGCTGCGTGTGGCAAAGAGACAAATTCCCTGACCCCTTTTGTAACAATGTTGGCTACAAGGAAGCACCATTTAGGTGAAATTAAAAACTGTGTCTGGTGTTCCTTTTGTTTTTCCAACATAAAAACTTGTTAGTTTTAAAAAATAAATGATTGTTTTGTAAACAACTTATTTTTTCTTTTTGCTCCATTTGTTCATTTAGCAGAAGTCATCTACTATATGTAAACAAAATAACAAGAATTATGTACACAAGTATTTCCCCAACCCATTCTGAAAAGGCACAAGTTCCAGGAAGTATTTGTTCAAGCTCTAGTCCTGCTCAGCCGATCCAACATATTACATTATTATATTAACAATAGATATGCAAGAGTAAATACCACAGTAATTAATAATGCTAATAATGAATATGCACTGCTAAAAGATAATAAACTAATAACCAAAAAGGGAAGTACTGAATTAAATAATAAACAAATAAATTATTTGAACTGAATGTAGCAATGGGAGAGAATTGAATGGAAATGCTGCTTATGGGGAACCCATAACCCATGGGGCTTTGGCAAAATGGTGATAAATAATACTTATTTAACATTAAACAAATTATATACCTATTATTTGAAACAAGCTGACCACAGCCCAGATAGCAATAAGTCGGCGGGCCGCTGGCGGTGCTCCGGCGGCAGTAGAAGCGGCAGAATGGCGATACGTTTGACGGCGCACCGCCGGCGGCAGCCACTTTTTAAAAGCGGCAGCCACCTTCCTACCGCCTTCGTTCCGCGGCCGGCCTGCTGGCTATCCGCCGTTCCGCCGCCGTTATATCGAAGGCGGACCGTCGGAGGCAAACGCTTTTTTCGAGCGATCTGCCACCGCTTATTGTATATATATATATATATATATATATATATATATATATATATATATATATATATATTATATATATATATATATATATATATATATATATATATATATATATATATTTATAGCATGCAGTTTATCAAGAATAATGATTGATCAAACCAGACAAATTTCCATTTGGCGTTTTAATTCCACATTTCAAAGTACAGTAACTGTCATTGAAACATGTCAGATCACTGAAATATAAATAACAGAAAAATACAAACATTATATACACACACACACACACACACACACTAAAGAACATGCAGGTTTCCAAATCAATTTTGGTAAAAAAAATTTTTTTTTTTTAAAAAAAACACTTTTGTAACACTTACAATAATTGTTAATAATATAAAGAGGTCAGCTCTGGGATGAAAAGAATTACCAGTAAACATAAGCAATGAGTATATTTGGTACCAAATAAAGTGCAGGATACCAAATAAATTGAGGTATAACATCATATTTACAAGTCATTTCTAACAATAGGTTAAGTGGTAATAATTTAGAGTAAAGCTCTGGAGTAGAATATACCATTATAACTGCAATGCTGACCTGTGGCACAAGGATTTACAAGCTATATTTAACAATAGACTAGTTAAGCACTGTAACAATGAAATAAGCAGCAAATTCTATATGAAATAATTGAGATCTTTGGTATCAAGGAATGTGCAGGATAACAGGTATAATATACATTTTGACATTCAACTTACACATGACAACAAGTGGGAATAAATATAATTAACAGCAGAAAATCTGGCTGTAGAGAACACAGCCAATCAGAATGTCTGGAGAGGTTGGGGACTGTGTGGCGTAGTGGGCTACGAATCACCGGTTTTCCCCGACCTCCAGAATGAGGCAGTGAAAATTGGCATATCTTCAGTGATTCCTCGTGTGCCTGTATAAAAGGAAAAACCATCCCATATTCATCCGAGGAGCTGCCCTAAAAGCAGGGTCACGAGAGAAAAGAAAAAAAAAAAAAGCAATTTCCACAGTGAACAGTGTGGATTGGGTGAGTGTAGTCTGACACTTTTAGCAGGCTTTTTTAGGGGTCTTGATGTTACTGACTGCAGGATAAAGAAAGGGTTCCAGTTGTCAGTGATGCTGGGGTGTCAGTAGTCAGCCTAGGTTTAAGGGGTCGGCTGTGGGTCCCTCTCAGCTGTGCGGCGCCTTTTTCCACCTTCATGTTCAGATGCTCCTTTCAGGTAACGCGTAACGTTAATCTGGTCACCTCATCAGTGGCATCCTGGGTTGCCGGGTTCTTCCGGATGGCTCCTGTAGAAAATAAAGATCTGTCATTCCATTTGAATGGCATAAGGTCATACACATCTACTTAAATATAAAAAAAATATCCAACTTACTTTGAACAATTCAGGAACATGTCTCTAAAACATGCTTTATCCCCTACACCAGTCCAGGTTGTATTGATGGAAAGGTGATTAGAGAAGATACTCTGAAGCATTCGCCACACGGTTGTCTTTAGGTCCCTCCTACATTTGATTGCCAAAAACCGAAGCTGAAAATACAAAAAAAAACATGTTACAAATTACATTTCTCTGAAGCTTCTCATAAATTTAAAATGTGACAGGCTGTGGATTCAGACTGTAGAATATGCAGTGTACGATCTTAATTTTACTTTTTAGATTACCCTATGGCGTTATAATGAAATCGGCACACTTACAAATCGTTGCTGGAGCTCTTTATCCTGCCTCAAACTGTTGTCAAGCAACGGCAAATCTTCCTGGGTGTCTAGGGGGGAGTAACAGATCCCCTGGCAGGGATAACTCTCCAACAGACACATTGGCACTGAAATGTTGCAGCATAGCATTTTGTTGTCCATGCTATGCACAACATCGCCAAACTCCAAGACGTCGCAGCATTAGGGTTTGATCTGCACCTACGGGGGTTCCCAGAATAAAAGAATAAAGTAGTCAGTCCTGGTCCTTCAACTACTAAACTATGACATTTATATCTAGGTCTACTACATGTACAGGTGGCCCCAGTGGGAATTAAACCAACAACCACAGGTGTTGTTTGCAAGTTGTACCCGATTGCCCAGTGCGAGCAAATGTCTTCAACATTGTCCCAACTTGCTTCACCTGCTCTTGAAGCGAGCCGCTGTCATCTGGGAAGTAACAATATATTGATTAGCAATACACTAAATATAATAGTAATATAATATAATCACAATTATCATACCAGTAACTTTCCCTGTAATTTCTATCCACAGTATGTTATGCATGGCATACAAGTTCATAATGAAAAACCCTTATGATAACATCAATTTCATTTTTTTCTTTGAAGCAGAATATTTGTTTGTAAAAGGGAGGAAAAGAAAATAATGAAATATTGGTATACAGATTTTGGTTGATATATCATACTGTACAGTGAAATTTGCTATTGTTGTATCCCTACTCACCTGAAGGACGGATAGATCAGGCTAATCTCCAGTCAGGCCTTTGTAGAGTGTGTGCTCCTGCATATCCACAGGTATTTTAATTCAAACATGCAACATATTGTAATAAAGCTACAATATTCAGCCTTTACCTTACACCCTCGGTTGTTGCTCTACACTTTTATTATATTAAATACTTATTTATATAGCTTGCTCATCAGTGGCGGTTCTACATTGAATTGCACCCTGGGCGAGACAACCTTTGAGTGCCCCCCCAAAAAAAAACACACACACACACAAAATTCACCTGAAGGCTCATGCTGGAGAGAAGTAGAGGCAAAGTTGACTTCATCCTCAATATCTGATATTTGTGGAGAAATTTGTGAAGACATACTGTGGCAGGGCGGAGGGCGGGGCCGGGTCGTGATCCTGCGCACCCAGTCCCGTATTAGGCTAATTATGCCTCCATGAGGTTTAAAGGCTGACTGCAGAGGGCCGTGCGGGAGAGAGAGATCGTTAGCGGACATGTCCGTCATGTGTGTGTTTATGTCTTCTTTTAAGTTTATCATTAAAACTATTATTTATATTGAAAAGCCGGTTCTCGCCTCCTCCTTTCCATTGATCGCATTACACATACACTCACCTAAAGGATTATTAGGAACACCTGTTCAATTTCTCATTAATGCAATTATCTAATCAACCAATCACATGGCAGTTGCTTCAACGCATTTAGGGGTGTGGTCCTGGTCAAGACAATCTCCTGAACTCCAAACTGAATGTCAGAATGGGAAAGAAAGGTGATTTAAGGAAGTTTGAGCGTGGCATGGTTGTTGGTGCCAGACGGGCCGGTCTGAGTATTTCACAATCTGCTCAGTTACTGGGATTTTCACGCACAACCATTTCTAGGGTTTACAAAGAATGGTGTGAAAAGGGAAAAAACATCCAGTATGCGGCAGGTCCTGTGGGCGAAAATGCCTTGTTGATGCTAGAGGTCAGAGGAGAATGGGCCGACTGATTCAAGCTGATAGAAGAGCAACTTTGACTGAAATAACCACTCGTTACAACCGAGGTATGCAGCAAAGCATTTGTGAAGCCACAACACGCACAACCTTGAGGCGGATGGGCTACAACAGCAGAAGACCCCACCGGGTACCACTCATCTCCACTACAAATAGGAAAAAGAGGCTACAATTTGCAAGAGCTCACCAAAATTGGACAGTTGAAGACTGGAAAAATGTTGCCTGGTCTGATGAGTCTCGATTTCTGTTGAGACATTCAGATGGTAGAGTCAGAATTTGGCGTAAACAGAATGAGAACATGGATCCATCATGCCTTGTTACCACTGTGCAGGCTGGTGGTGGTGGTGTAATGGTGTGGGCGATGTTTTCTTGGCACACTTTAGGCCACTTAGTGCCAATTGGGCATCGTTTATATGCCACGTCCTACCTGAGCATTGTTTCTGACCATGTCCATCCCTTTATGGCCACCATGTACCCATCCTCTGATGGCTACTTCCAGCAGGATAATGCACCATGTCACAAAGCTCGAATCATTTCAAATTGGTTTCTTGAACATGACAATGAGTTCACTGTACTAAAATGGCCCCCACAGTCACCAGATCTCAACCCAATAGAGCATCTTTGGGATGTGGTGGAACGGGAGCTTCATGCCCTGGATGTGCATCCCACAAATCTCCATCAACTGCAAGATGCTATCCTATCAATATGGGCCAACATTTCTAAAGAATGCTTTCAGCACCTTGTTGAATCAATGCCACGTAGAATTAAGGCAGTTCTGAAGGCGAAAGGGGGTCAAACACAGTATTAGTATGGTGTTCCTAATAATCCTTTAGGTGAGTGTATGTGTAGCTGAGGACATAGATGGTAGCTCATCCTGAAGAGTCGAGACCATTCCAGAAGAGGCCTGTGTAGCGGGGGAGGTGGGTGGCTCATCCTGACCAGTGGCAGAGGATGCTCAAAAATATTTTAGAAGTGCCCCTGAATTGCAATTGAAATTGAAATTAAAAGACCATATGATGATGTTTTATAACAGCTAAAACAGCCAGTCAAATTGACCCCAAACATAATAAGAGACACATAAACATGACAACTTCTTGACATTACCAAGACAACATAAATTGTCATAAATATGTCATAAACATGCAGATGAATTATCAAACTTAAGAAACCACTTAGCTTTATGGGTTAACTTTACATTAAACTGTCATGTGGTTGGTTTTGACATTGGCTGTCATGAGGCCATTATAACTGTGTCATGAATATTTTTCTTGACCTCAACTACAGTGGTACACATTGAATTTGTCATTAAAATGTCATTGTACCACTTGAGGTCAAGAAAAGTATACATGACACTGTTATAAAACAACTTGAGAGAGTATTAACACTTAATGACATTTTACTGACATTCAATTTGTACTACTTTGAAAAAAAGTGGTCAGAAAAATATTCATGACACAGTTATAATGGCTTCATGACAGCCAATGTCAAAACCAACATGGCACTTTAATGTAATGTTAACTCATAAAGCTAAGTAGTTTCTTAAGTTTAATAATTAATCTGCTATGTCATGTTTTTTATGACATATTTATGACAGGTTATGATGTCTTGGTAATGTCAAGTTGTCAACAAAGGCATCTCAAACAAATAATGTCATATTTGCATTATAAATGTCATAATTGAGCGAGTGACACTTAATGACAGTTGTCATAAACATGCATAAAAACCTCCTTCATATTCATGGCATGTGTGATGTAGCAAATAAGTAGTAAATAAATAGCAAATGTCGTCTCTTTGAAACTACCTACAGATTTAAAAATAATTACAGGGCCTAACGTAACCCAACTGATGGAAATAAATAATAAATGAACTTGTAACAGTTTGGTTGCAAAGCACAATATTATGGTGAAATTAGATCTCGTGTTTGTTGACTTAAAACCGAATTATTGTTGTATAAGCATAGCAAGCATCATAGCAAATAGGCTAACAAACGTAAGCGTTACCAACAATTAACATTAGCCCTTCATTCATGACAACATGGATACCGTAATCATATCACAGAGAGAACATAGTTGCATACCTTTATCTTTTGCTCGTTTCTCCTCTTCTTTTCTTTTTTTCCTAAATTGTGCACCTGATGGCTTTGACCTTTTCCTATCCATCCCTGTTTATTTGGCACTCGACAATCAACAGATTTCCCATCCCCCGCCCCCCAACACTGTCACTCACGTTACGAGTCACGGCCAGAAGTCAAGACTAAACCAATTCACCTTGGTGAGGTGACCACATAATCGTTTTGTATTACTTATTTTTATTAGCCATTTCACACAGAAAAACAAAAATGTGCAGGAACTATATGCCTGTATTTATAATATTATGAATAAAATGTGCGTTATTTGGAAGAAAGTCGAGCGTGACTGACTTTAGCCCACTAATTTCATTAGAGTATTGCTCTGTTATACAGTGGACCCCCAGTCAGTCACCCAGAGGTGAACTATCCCCTGCCTGCTCGCCCCCTCCCCTTTCCCCTTCTCACACACGGCACCTTCTCAGCACGCTGGGCCTAATTTGCCAATTCTCCACACAGTGAAATGATAGATAATAGAAAACCTCTATGTAGAAAACCGCTTCGCGGCGCAGAGGATTTTTTAAATTTTTTTTATTAAACTGCTCGTGCCGCCCCCCATGTGACATGAAAAAATGCCGCCCCGGGCGACTGCCCGGTTCGCCCGTGCCTAAAACCGCTACTGTTGCTCACTGTATAATCATGATAGCCTAATACTTATAACACAAGATTGCATCTTAAACGAATGACTGAGTTGAAAACTTGAATAAGAACGCATTTTACACAGAGGGGACCAGCTAGGGAAACTTACCTGCCTACAATAACTGTTTTCATTTGATTTGAGTTACATTAAACATGAATAACCTTAGCCGAGTCCCCAGGAACATCGGGCTATTAAAGTAACAAGCCTGTAACTGCGGTCTTATCAATTCTAGCTTCACCATACACTCAAACTGTGAGGTTTATCTGTTTTCCTCATGGACCTGTAGCACAATGCCCTGACAGTGACTTCACCTGTGCCTAGATCTTTATTAGAAACTGAGAGGAGAGCAAGTTAATATAATTGATATTACAATTATCACAAAAATTAACAAACAGTCTGCTTTAAAACTAAGAAAAAACAAGCTTCTATACTAACCTTACATTAAAAATGAACACGTGGCGAACTAGCTTAGCCGCTATCTGCCGGCACACCACATTAGATTAAAATACTTACCCTTGTAGTTGTGCAGATAACTCGATATGTAGAGTTTAAAGCCCTTGTCCCTCTTGCTTGTCGGAGCAGGGGACCAGGCATCAACAATGCGATGAACATCGCTGACGCGTATTTTCGGAAGATTCTGGAGACATCGAGTAAAAACAGACATTTTGGCCGACGCGCAAGTAAACCGGAAACAGATATGGCGACAGCGGAACTTCACAGTCCAGTTTTTGTAATGTGTTTTAGCAATACATTTTTAACATTTATAATGCGTTTAGATTTTTTTTTTTATTGCCTTTACAGGGACTTTAACACTTTCTTAAACATTTGTACAGGTCATAATTGCAAAACCTGTAAAAGGTAAAATAACAAAAAAAAAAATTGAGGTTGGAAAAAATGTAGACATAAACTAAATTTCTGCGCAACTGTGAAACCAGAGGATAATTTCGCTTTTTCATTGAGTTTATCCTTCACGTCAAAACAGGGATTTTCATGTTTATGACAGATATCACCATGGTTGCAAATTAATAAAAAAAAATTTAAGTATACCTGAGATTCTGGCCATGTTGCAGATGTCTTTCACTGTTCACTGATAGTCAGGCATTCGTGAAAAGTCTAACTTCATCAGTTTATTCTGCTAAATTGTTCATACCATGAATTAAATATCTATTTTAAAACCTAATCAGAATCATAAAGATATTTATTGCCAAGTAAGTTTTACAAAAGGAATTCTTTTTGGTTTATTGGTGCATGTCTCAAATGCGCAGCAATCAAAGAAATGTAAACAATTTTGAAGTGCATAAAATAATTCAATATATTTTACATATATTACTGTATAATCGCTTCAGAGTTTCAAAGTAATTTAAATGTAATTTCCTAAACCTTACCTTATCATGGAATCAAGAGTCAAGACTCCGTTATAAACCCTAATGGCTTTGGAGCAAAAATAATAATAGCCAACATGGCTGGTCGATTTTGAGAGTAGAAATCCTTGTATTTCAAAGCTGCTTGCCGCCAGCCGCCATGGTCGATCAGCCCGCGACAACCGCCAGAGAAAATGAAGCGGGCGGCCCGCCAGCGTTCGTGGGCGCATATCGCAAGAAATGGGAGTGACGAATTCGGCGGCAAACGTTTCATCCCCGCCAGTGGGACGCACCTATAGCCGACAGCTTAGGGACGGCGGCAAAAAGAAGCCGTGCGGATATTTTTTGCTATCTGGGAGGTAACTGTTTTCCAAGCAAGTTAGAAATGTGTCTGGTAGCTGTCTTAGCATCTTATCTGATGTGAATGAACATTTGTTTGTTCATTCACCAAGGATCCAATCACAGTGTGACACATCTTCTTCCACACTGGCAGTTAGAGAGGGGCCCTGCCATAAACTGGTCCCTGCAATGCCATTTTAACTGATGTTCACCACAACAGCATGAAGTCCCCACCTTGCATTCCATACTTCAGTAATGGCTTGCTGTTCCACTTCCAGAGCCGATGCCCATGTGTGCAAATCTATGATAGGGAAGACAACACATGATCCATACAAAGTCAATAACAAGATCTTTTTAACAATAATGATCAACAGAAAACAAATTGATTGTTTGTACTGTTAATTGGCAGCCTTAGTGAAGGCTCTGCAAGCAACTTTTATTTGCACTTATTTGCACTAAAAACTTTGAAGGAGATAAAGTAGATGAAATTAGGAATGTAAACTCACCCACTCAACCATTATTGCAGTACCCCTTGAATGAAGTTTCACATGAAAAGGTGGAATGCCATCATATTCAGTACCCGTGTAGTCACTGTAATTGCACTTCTGGATGGGTAGCTGGAGGAAAGTGGCCAGTTGCACCAAGCTGCTGTTTTAGGTGATGCTTGCTGGCAGGTCAATGAGATGGCCTTCAGAAACTACTGGAACAGTGCCAGGAAAGGAGGACATATCACAGGTAGGTTGTTGTTCTGGGTTATCAGGCAGGTCTGGCTCATGGGCTGGTGCATCCAGTCGGTCATGTATGTTTATTACACTTTCTTCAAGAACGATAACGGGGAGTCTGTCAATTATATTCTG